>NW_020884903.1:4752247-5021028 GCF_003945725.1 Corapipo altera
GCACACCATTGTTTTGGCCACTGCTGAGGAGCGCTATCACAGCATCAAGGCTTTCTTTCCAAACCACTCCTCCAAAGACCAATAGGCAAAGTGTTGGAGGGGACACAGCAGGTAAACCAACATCAGCTGACCAAAATGATGTCCTGTACCATATGATATCATGCTCAATACAACAAAGCTCAATTTTAAAAGGTTACTGATTTTAGAAATAATGTTTTATGGCATTTACTAGAAATAATATTAAAAGGTCTGATTGTTTAAAGATGACCTGTTCAGAAGTCCTTGAAAATCAAGTCCCTCTCAAAATTCTGCATATAAGAATGAGTATATAAAGCTGCTTGCATTAGCTCCTAAATTTATTTGTGCGGGTGGATATTTGAACAGCAGTGTGTACCTCCTAACAAAAGTAATAGCAAGATGAGCAAGTTTGGAAGTCTATGATACTTTTCTTTCTGATGGCAAAACAGGTAAATTACAGAGCTATAGGAAAGATTATTGCTGGTTACTATCTTTATGTTATGTATTTGTGCTCCATCTACTGAGCAGTAATACAATGTGATTTTTTACAACTTCTGCAGGCTTGTCTTCACTCAAGCACATGTAATCATTACAGTGGTCTACTTCTAGATACATAGCATAATTTTTTGCCTCCTTGGGATACAATTAAACATTTGTGGATATTGAAGATTCTGTTTATCAGTGCATTGTTTTAAGTTTTAAAATTTGGTGGCTGTGCAATTAGTGTAACCAAGTGACAGCTGGAGTGCAGCATGATTATAATTCTTGGTTTTTTGGAGGCTATTAACAGTGAATAGGGAAGGTGCTAATTACTGTAGCTGAGTGCAATGCACTACCTAACTTCTTGCCTTTGCTAAGCTTGCAGAGGAACCTAGATGTTTTTTTGGAAGTTTGTCAGTGTAAATTCAGTGCTAACTTCAGTGGTGTAGGCAATTTTGTAGCAAATTTGTCCTTGATACCTCTTTGCTCATTGCTCTTCCAACTTCAGGAATAGAAGTATTCTTTTATTACTGTTGACTTTGTAAGAAGCAGTTTTTTGGCCAGCCTGGGATCACTTTTTATGTATTTATTAATGTCTAGAAAGAAACAAAGGCAACCTAGAGAAAAAAGAAGCAGCCATTATTTTTTCTTTCCCATTTATATATTTACTAGAAATTATGGGGCAGAAAATCATGGGATTGTTGTGTTGGTTTTTGCTGGGATAGAGTTAATTTTCTTCATAGTAGCTGGTATGGGGCCATGTTTTGGATTTATGCTGCCAACAGTGTTGATAACTCAGGGACATTTTCTTTATTGCTGAGCAGCACTTGCACAACATCAAGGTTTTTTCTACTTCTCCTATTGCCTTAACAGCAAAGAGGCTGGGGGAAAAAGAAGTTGTGAGGGGACACAGCTGTGAAAGCTATGAAAGCTGACCCCAACAGACCAAAGAGACATTCTGTACCTTAAGGTGTCATGCTTAGCATATAGAACTGGGGGAAGAAGAAAGAAGACACAGGGGATGTTTGGAGTGATGGTGTTTGTCTTTCCAAGTCACTGTTAGGCATGATGGAACCCTGCTTTCCCGGAGATGGCTCAACATCTGCTCTTGGGAAGTGGTGAATGAATTCCTTGTTCTGCTTTGCTTGTGCACACAGCTTTTTCTTTACCTATTAATTGTCTTTATCTCAACCATGGGTTTTCTCACTTTATTCTCCTGATTCTATTCCCTGTCCCCCTGGGAGCAAGCAGCTGTGTGGTGCTTAGTAGCCAGCTGGGGTCAAACCACAAAAATTGTATAATCTAAAATGGAGATGAGGAAGAAGATCTGTGTTACCTCTTCAACATCAGTAAAACAACCTACCCTTGAAGAGAATATCTGATTTTACAATTCCACACCAGAATAATGTCAAGGATACCTAAATCATCAAGGTGGTTTTGAGTAACTTTCCACAACTACTTATCAAGGTAGCTTCCAATAACTTCTGTGAGTAAAATACTGCTGTGGTGACCCTTAATTATAGCTAAAATACAGGGAGAGGCAAAGGAAGTGAATTCCTGGACAAGGCTTCGCTCACACCCGAAAGTCACATCAACCCATTCAGTGCAACATTCAGCTTCCATTTGTTTGAATCTGTTCAAATCTGTTCCTTGAAACTTTTTTATATTCCTAATCTGTGGTCAAAGTACCCTTGAAGAGAAAAAGTCATATCAGAAAACAAATTGTTTTGAACCACTTAGGGCCAAATTTACCATTATATCCTTTAAAGATTGGGTAGAGTGCTCCTGTGAAAAGCTGGAGGCTGGAATTTTCGTTAAAGCTGTGGCCTGTTGGTATTATGAGAGCTCTCATTGCTTTCTCTGAAATCAGTCAGTATTTCTGAGTGTAAGGATAGGTCACTTTCTCTGCCAATAACAGTTAAACTAGACATGCTGCTAATTCATAATTTAAGGTAAATGTATTCAGAAGTATGTTTATCTTCTATCACTCAGCAAATTTTGTCTTAAAGTTTTCTAATTTTTTTTTGCTTGATTTTAATTGTAAAATCCCAATGTGACTTTTGTGGTTTTAGAAGATAACAAATTACTTCAATCTTCTATACTTATTTTTTTCTCCAGACTGAAAGCAAATAGTAGAATTTCTTCTAATGGGAAGCTTGACATTTGCAAGATGCTATTAGTTTGTTCACGTTATTTCTAAGAAACAAGCCTACTAATCTTATGGATCAAGCAGAGGGCACTGGCTTCCGAAATGCTCATTGAAACAGAAACTATTAATGAAGTAACTTTTTAATTGGGATCAACAAAGGAAAACTGGGGATAGTGGAATATATTTACATGTGTTCTTTTAACTTCTTACCCCTGAGAGAGAAAGGCAAGTGACATTATAGATATTGTGTACTAGCTGCGGTTTCCTGCTTTCTCCTGCTCCAGTTGCACTGTCTGAATGTTTTCTCCAGTCCACTGTGATGATCAGTCCTCAATGTGTGCCTGCTCCTGGCACAGATACAACACTTTGCCTCTTAACACCTTACATATCCTATATGGAGCACAAACTGAAAAAAAATGATATAGCAGCAATCAGAGGCTAGTAAAAAGCTATCTTATTAACTCAAAACCTCTGACTTTCAAAATAAGTGGTAAAGATTGTTTGTCTGCTTTTTTTCCCAAGATGCAACCTTGTACTGTATTGTAACAGAAGCTTTTCCCCACAGATCTCCTGTGCTGCTCTGGAACCACAGGCTGATGCTCACTTTCTCACCCACAGCATTGGATGGAACAGCGGATGATACAACCTCGCTGAACCACTACCCTGTCCTGTTCTTGAACAGGCCCTGAGATGAAAATCCACTCCTCAGTGAGCTTCAATGTCTGCATGTCTCTTACAGAGCAACCTAATCTCATGCGAATAAGTGAAACCTTTGGCTGCCAGCAAGAAGCACTGGAAAGAAGTATTAATTATTAATAGTAATATTACTTTTTTTTTTTTTTTTGGTAAACAACAAACCAAGTGCAGTTTATTGTTGGGGGGGTTACATTTATAGGCTTAGGAGGATTCACAGAGTAACCAATTACAGGTTGCAGGAAGGGGTTAACAACCAATAGGAAGGGGCCAATGAGAACACCTTAGGACATCTTCCCAGGACATTCCTGCATGGGAGACAATAGTCTTTCACAGGGGGTGTCAGGAAGAAGAAAGCATGAGTTAGCAAAGAGACTACAAAAAGCCATTTTGAAACCTGTTTAAACCACAGTTTTCTCATATACTGCAGATTTCCTGCCACATAGCACCCTTTTTTATTCCTTAAAGTTAAATATGTCTTTATTGATATAAGGATTTTTGAATTTACCCCATTCTCGTAGTGTTTGAAGGTGTCCCTATAAAACAGAATTTAAAAAGGTTTTTATTGATGTAATTATAAACAGGTACAGGTAGTTTGTTGTTTCTGATCTTACATGTTTTACACAACTCTTTTGACACACTTTATTAATCATTTTTCTTTCCCTTGTTTCCAACCATGCTTCACTACTTATGAACCATTTCATTTGTACCACCTTTAGTACTCAGCACCAAGTTTTTCACTTACACAAACCCTCAGTTTACTGCTGAAACAAACAAACAAACTACTTATTGCTGTTAACTTAGTTTCATTAGAGTCCAAATGGTTCTTTTCTTCTGTTTTTCGGAGGCAGTCTCGGCGTCCAGAGCGAGGGGCTGCGGCGGCCACCTCGGCCACATGGTGGGACGAGGGGACGTGCTGTGTGCAGCGAGAGCAGGGCGGAGGAGGGATCGGTGGGAGATCGGCGGGATCGGCGGCGGGGCTGGGTGCGGCGCAGGAGCGGCGGGATCGACGGGATCGGCCAGGGCCGCCAGTGGCGCCGGGGTCTCGGCGGGGCAGCGGCGCAGGGCCAAGGACGCCAATCCCGCCCTGCCACAGCTTCAGAAGGACACTGGAATTGAATTGCTTGAATGTAGTAGCAATGGACAAGTTTGGTAGATTTGTATTAACATCACTAACACTCATCTCTGAACCTGTTAGGATTAGAACAGATTAAAACCAGAATGCATCTGAGCGTAACTAGCTCTTCTTACAGAAACGTCTTTGGGGGCATGTGCAGGTTCTGCTGTTGGCCCCATTTATATATTTATTGATAAAATCAGTATCTTGCTGTTGTGAATTGCATACAGTTCCCTGCTGGTTTTGACATGGTGTAACTTGACCGACATGTCAGGGTAGTTCCAGTGGATGTGCTGGATGAAGGGGAGCTCTGGCATGATCACCCGTGGTGCTGATGGCAGGCAGGGGCTGGCTCTTTTTGCCAAGGGCATTGTTATGGCTACTCTTGAAGCCTAAGAGGCAGATATGTATCTGAAGCAGCTTCTGTTCCCTCTCACCACTTCACAATTGAAAGAAATGTCATTGGACAGAAACAGGCCCTGGTATCTCTTTCTCTGCTGAAACCCTATTTCACTTCTTTCTTCTGTTCACTGATGTCTTTCTGTAACACTTTCTATCTCTTTTCCTGGAACCCAAAGAAACTTCTTGTTGAATTCAGTGAAACAGGGGATTCTAGCATTTAACTTTTTCCTTACACCATGTATGTTACATGAAGTATATAAAAAAGACCTCTTCCTAGGGATACATTTTAGTGTCCCTTTTGGAATGACCATGGACCTCAGTAGCACTGTCAATGGCTCCAGATCCAGGCTCCTTGACGTATGCCCAGCTGTCCTTGTTTCTATGCTGCAGGGAGACCTGTGAACCTGTACCCCAAGGCCCCCATTCAACCTCTCTTCCTCTTTGCATCTGTGAAAAGAAAATGGTAGACTGAGAACAGAACAGGGACTTCAGTGTATTCCTCAGGGTACCCAGATCAGGTCCTGTACTGTGTTGGTACAGCCTATAGCTAAATACCAGTTCAGGCTTTGTGACGCATAAATTACCGTTTGCTCTCACTGACAGTCCAGACATGACCTTTGTGACCTTGGAAGACACTGAGTGCCAACCTGTTGGTAGAGTTAGAGAATTTATTTAACTGAACAGTCAAGGGAGCTGAACACTAAAGTCATGAACATCTGAAAGACAAGCCTATTCATTCAGGAGTCCTCCAACTGGAAGGTGAAGGCATTCTTGGATTCTTCCCAGGGGAATCCAAAGATCTACTCCTGTACCCCTTTATTAAAATCCTCATAACTCACCTGCATGCCTCCACCCACTGCTACTTCATGTCCCTTTTGTTACTTGCTTGTCAAACCATAACATTTATAGCTGTTTACTGCAACAATATAATGACAAAATTCTTTTTTTTGGGGGTGGGGTGGGGGAGGGAAGTATTTTTGCATTTTATCATCTAATATAAAAAAAATACATCTATACCACTACCCATTTTGCAGGCAGGCAATTTTTCTGCAAGTTTTGTAAACAAGGGAGTTACTTTGCATAGCATATATTGTACCAAGATTTATACCTGCAGTGTCTGGCTTGTGGAACAAGAATCCGAAGGCTGATTCATAATTTTTATGTGAGAATCTTGGCATTGCTCTAAGGAATAACAGCCAAACCATCCAGTCTGATGTGTGATTTATTTCTTGTAATTGGCTGGTCTACCAAGTCCTACCAGGTACATTGAGAACTTTTGTAAAGGCAGCTAAGCTGGTTGCCAAGAACTCTGTTAAACTGCACATACAGAGAAATTTGTAAATGGAAAGAATAGAATAAATAGAATAATAAACAACATCAATAATGAAGCAATTTGCTGCAAGAGCCGTAATTGGAAGTGGAAAGAGCACAATGTCTGCACAGTTCTTTCTAGATATAAGAACACCAAAAGAAGTAAAATTTTACCGTTAGGTATCTAATTTTCAAGGTCTGAAATGGGAAAATCAAAAGCTATGCAAAAGATAACCAAAAAAATGCTTTCCATTAAAGAACAGGAAGAGAACTGCAGATGCCCCTTCTCTATACTTTTCTTTTGGGCATAGCAAAGAGCTATGAGCTCAGAATTGGCACACAGGTGAGATACAGCAGGGAGTGTGTGTGTTGGCTAGCTGGCATCCACTCAGATTGAACAGCTGCACTTGAGCATAGTTTGCTACCTCTAACTTGTGATAATCTAAATTCTCTTTCCTGTACTGGGGAGAAGGCATAGGCAAATTTCATCTCCTGACTATAACTGCATAATACTCGAGAAGACATTTTACTCAAAATAATTAAGATGCTTTTCACTGTCACCTTTGGTGCAAGGACTGTTTGTACATAAGAATATTACATACAATGGTTTCAATGCATAAACTTTAGCTGAACACTGAAACCACAAAAATAGCACAGAATATACCAGTAAAATTAGTGTTTGGTGGTGGTGACTCTTAAAAAAATATTATAGGTTAAAAATGAGCATTTGAAACTGTTATACACCGCGAAAAAACCGCAACCCACTAATTTGTGGAAAAGTGGTGATTTGGAGATGCAGAGACTTTATATACCGAATGGCATTTGACTAGCTGGTTAGTAACTAACATGGAGGGCATTTGGCAGTGCCAGGAAACTGTGTGCTTTGCATTCACCGGTCTACACACAGAAGCAGGGACGATTTGTTAAAGACTTGCACTGATCATCAGAATATTGAGTGCTGAGTTTAACATCTCTTAGGTCCCATGAAACCTTGGGGAATTCACATGCATTTTGGGAAGCCCTGGCTTCTGGCATGATACTGTGTGTTCCTTCCATTTCTACACTGAAATCTTGGTTCAAGCAAGGTGGACAGAACACAACCATTTATTTGTTCTATTTTTTTTCCCATGCAAATTATTTGAATATATCTTATTGGCATGATGGGTTTGACTGCATGTTCCCTGAGATTTGTAAGAGTTGGTTCTTATTTCTGAAAAAACCCAAAACTGAATATAATACAAATGCTTACAACAGTAATAAACCTCCCACTTCAATAAGTCTTCTGTTCTCACCCCTTTTGGAGCACTATTGCAGCATGAACTTATTGGTAGTGTACTAGCAACAGCAAAGAAAACAAGAAAAGAAAAAAAGAAACAACTCTATGGCTTTGGAAAGGAGCATACTTAGTACATTTCCCCCTTTAATATTATCGAATGGTCGTAATGAATTTCAGACCACAATCACTGTTCAGTTAGAAAGACAGGAGAAGACCACTAGATGGTGGTAAAAAACCAATCCTTTGCTACGAGATCTGTGGAAAGAGAAGTCCAGAGGGGCAAAGAAGGGGAGGAGGAGCCACAGTTTGAGTACTGAAGTCATTATTGCTTGGAGTCTATAAAAAGGCAGTTGCACAGTAAGTAATTTATACGCGATCAGCTTTGACTCTATGGATTTGCTCACTCCTTTCCCTCTATTTTTTTTTTATCTATTCCTACCAAGGAATCCTCAGCCCCAGATGTTGGGAGAGGAGGGGGGCTGAAACTTCAGCTCTCTGGAGGAAAGGTTGCAGGCGATGAAGAGGAAGAGCAGCTGAAGGAGCAGCTCTGATAAATAGGTACAGTTAATTCTTCACTGCAAATGAAAAGCTACTTTAAAAACTGAAAATTGTTTAGCATTATATGCTTTGAATTTTATTTGCAATAAGTCACTGACAAACAGCTCTAAATGTTCCCCTTATTAAGAATAGAATGGCTTACAACTTGTCCTGAATATTGTCATTACAAGAAAAAATTGAATAAAATATTAATGATCTGGAATAGAAAACTTATGCTACAACGAATTCTACCCACACTAATTCTGTAACCTTAGTGTATCCTGAAATGTATGGATTTGCCTTGGTTAAGTGTTTAATACCATTAATGCTTTTAAGTGAGCATATTAGTATTGCACAGGTAAACTGTTTATAGCACAGTTCATGCAAACTTAAAAGTACAAAGGTCAGGAAAGCATTTAATTATATAACTGAAAATATTCAATTCTTAATTGTGACAATGATCAAAACTTCTATATATTGTATTCAAGTGAGCAGTTTCTGCTGGACCTAATACTACATTCTCCTACATTTCTGGAGTCTGAGAGTCAGGACTGTGAAAACTGCTCGTTTGTTTTTTCAGCAGAATTTCCAGGAAAATCTGGGGGATTATTCCAGGGGACCAAATAGAATAAACAAAAGAATAAATGAAGGGTGGAGGAATCTTTTCATTAGTTTGTCGTTTTAATTTCCCAGCAAGAATGGGTAGAAAATCTCTTAGCTGACCAAAGGTTAATTTAGAATCAGTAGAGGAATATGGTGTGGAAGTGGCAGGACATGCATGAGGCAAATTAAATAGAAACAGGTGATATTTATTTTGTCAACTTCTGCCTGTACTCATTGTAATATTTTTTTTTTTTTTTGGCAGGATCTTTTATCTTTCGGAAAATGCATTTATCACACTCCTTGGCAAGCCCCTTAGAAGGAATAGAATGTGTTAGCTTCCAGACATGAACACGTCCTCTCAGTTGTATGTTTCTGAACTAAACTTGAGTGCCTTTGGTAGCAACTTTACTGGGCCTACTGTCAAGAACAAGTCATCGCCATGTGAGCAAGTGGTCATTGCAGCTGAGGTGTTCCTAACTCTGGGCATTGTAAGCCTGCTTGAAAACATCTTAGTTGTATGTGCAATAGTTAAGAACAAGAACTTGCATTCACCAATGTATTTTTTTGTTTGCAGTTTAGCAGTGGCTGACATGCTGGTTAGTGTGTCTAATGCTTGGGAGACCATAACGATATACTTAATAAACAATAGACACATCATTATGGAAGATGCCTTTGTCCGTCATATAGACAATGTCTTTGATTCAATGATTTGCATATCTGTGGTGGCTTCCATGTGCAGTTTGCTGGCTATAGCAGTAGACAGATACATCACTATCTTCTATGCCCTGCGTTATCACAACATCATGACAGCGAAAAGATCGGGACTTATTATTGCATGCATCTGGACTTTTTGCACGGGCTGTGGCATTATCTTCATTCTTTATTATGAATCAACTTATGTGGTCATTTGTCTCATCACTATGTTTTTTACCATGTTATTCCTCATGGTCTCACTGTACATCCATATGTTCCTCCTGGCTCGTACTCATGTGAAGAAAATTGCTGCTTTGCCTGGGTACAACTCTGTCCGTCAAAGAACCAGCATGAAAGGAGCCATCACTCTGACTATGCTTCTTGGCATCTTCATTGTTTGCTGGGCTCCATTCTTCCTTCATCTCATCCTGATGATCTCCTGCCCTCAAAACCTCTACTGTGTTTGCTTCATGTCTCACTTCAACATGTACCTCATTCTCATTATGTGCAATTCAGTGATCGATCCCTTGATCTATGCCTTTCGTAGCCAGGAAATGAGGAAGACCTTCAAAGAGATAATTTGTTGCTATAGCCTGAGAATGGTCTGTGGTTTGTCAGACAAATATTGAGAAAGCAAAACCAAACCAAGGAAGAGAATAGAAATGCAACATCTTACCACATCTTATAACTGCTGAAATGCCTATGGAACATAGTTTCTCTGTTCAGCTGTAATGATTTCTGCAGCAATCAGAACCTATTTTTTAACATGTGATTTTACATTTCTTTGCCTCCACACACCTCTGTCATGCTGATGGTAGGAACTACTCAGTGCGTCTCTATAATGGGGAAAAGAATATTTTGAATCTCATTCACTCTACCGAAGGCTGGATTTTGTTAGGGGATTATACAGGGAAAGCCATACTTTTCTTTCTGCTAAATGCAATGAGTGAGACCTGCCATGTGAATGAACCCATCATCCTTTCAATACATGTTTCTTTTGATATTATCTTTCTCTCTAGGGAAAAAAAAAATTGTCTCTCTAGGTAAAAATAAGCCTGGCTTATTTTGATGTCCAGAATTACCAGGTGGTGTTTTTTTCTTTTTTCTTTTTTTTTTTTTTTTTTGCTATTTCTTTCTGAAGGTATAAAATAAGAGAAGTAGCTCCAATTATCAAGCTTCATATACCTTGATCAACAATTATGACCAATATACATGCACATATCAGCAGTCTTGTATTCCAGTAATGACTGTTACTGTCATAAAATGTGTATTATGTAAGAGGCCTGTGTTACCATGAGATTTTCCAGGTTGGATACAGTACTTTGTCATATATGACTATCTGTGTTTTAATCACACTGATGTGTGATGTATCTTAGATGGATTTTAAGGCTGAATATGAAGACTGAGCTGATTTGAGTTTGTCTGTTTTCTTTATTCACCAGAGCTAGAGAGGTAAAGGGTACATGACTCTAGATAGTCGTGTAATGTTTTGTGAAGATCAAAAGACTTGGGTGAGTGCCTGCCTTTGAACAGACATCAGAAAAACCTTTTGGCTGTGAGGAGCCTCTGTTACTGGAGGAAGTTGTTCTGTAGATTTTATATTTCAAGCTGGGAGAGAAAAAACCAAGTTTGAGAATCAAAAACCATAGCAGGCAATGGCAAAAGAGGGATTTCAAAACCTCAGGCACGTGTAGCTATGACAAAGAGTTCTGACTTTTGCTCCCCAAAACAAGCATATTTTATCTTTGTTGAGAGGATTCCAGGCTGAAACTCTCATGCCTTTTGTGTGAGTAATTTGCATCTAGTCATGCTTTCATAAACGTGCTGTTCTGCAACAGCTTTGTAATGTACAAAATGTTGGATTTATCACAGATGAAGGAATTGGGAGTATGGCATTGATCTCTTGATGAGCATGGATGGTGCATATCTTGCACTGTGATTTAAGCTATGAAAATATTTCAAGTGGTGGCAACCCACTAACTAGATATCAGACAAAATGGAAAAATGAGCTATTCCTTCTGAAATCTGAAAGAATAATGCTTGTTATACTTGGTTTACAGAGGCACTAAAACTCTTATTCTCAATAGAAAGAATATGATTTATTCCATGGGTGTTAGGTTATACCTTCAAGGTGAAAGTCCTGATTCAGTTATAGGAAATTTTTTTACGATAAGAGTGGTCAAACATAGGAACAGATGCCCAGTTGTTGTGCAAACTCCATCCTTAAAGATATTCAAAACTTGACTGTACACAGCCCTGAACAATCTGGTCGAAGTTGAAAGGTGATTGACTTTGAAGTTGCCCCTGCTTTGAATGATTAGGAATAGATTACCTCCATAGGTCCCTTCCAAACCAAGTTATTTGGTTTCTATGAAACAGTTTGCATATTATGACAAAATGATAATTTTTCCCTCCTAATTTTATCTTTTGTGTAAGAAAAATTGTAAGATATTCTCCTCCAAACATTTAAAAAGATAGAGCGCTTGTGTTTTCATTTGCTTTGGAGGTCTCTGACAGGAGAAGTAAGGTGTAGCTTTAGCACTAGAGTTATACTTTTTGTCTGCTGCACCTTAAAAGATATTATTCCTCCAAGTCACACTTATCTCACTCTAACATGAGTGGGAATGGTATTGCCAATGAAGATATCTTATTGTGCTGACTGATATAATGGCTATATCAGTGCACTAGGTTCTGGAATCTTCCTTCAGCTACATCTGAAAATGGGATTTCAGAGATATGTTTGTGGTCAGTAGTGAGAATCTTGCCTTGTTTCAGTCCATCTCTTAACCTCATCCATAAATAGCACCTACTGTGGGCTCTTGCAACTAGGAATGTAAATGGCAAAAGGAGATAGCTCCATTGCATAGTGAAAGGCACCAGCTGATGTAAATAAATCATTAAATCCTCACCAGGTATTGCAAATAAGACAGTCTTGTACATAATTGGAAAACGAGAAAGGGGAAGCCAAAAGTGTAAAAGCTTTGGGTGTTTTGTTGAATTGTACATTAATCTTTTTGTTTTGTTTAGTTTGAAGTTTGCTTGATGTATAAACATAGACATATGAAGAAACTATTAAACTGGATTGCTGGAAAACCCTTTGTTACTGGTTATTCATTGTAACGCATCTGCTACCTTATAGATTATTCACAGAGGGAATATTGCATTACAGACTTTCATGTCTCAATTTAAACAGATGCCTTATTAAGAAACACATTCTGAATGAGAGTTACAGACTAATACTATGTATTTACATTCATACCTATGTTCCTCTGGGTGTTAGCATCACATCTTCATTATAAGCTTTAGGGGTGGGTAGTTGAAACAGTTTAAGGGTGAAATGAAAGTATTTGCAAGAACAGATTAGAACAATTCCTACAAAAAAGGCTGTTTCAACTGTAGGAATGCATATAAAATACATATCTCTGGAAGACCATGGCACGCTTTAATATGTTTCTTTCTCCTGTTTAGCTGCAGAATAAAAGGAACATTTAGCGTGGTCTCACTTCTCTCAGAGCCTAGAAAACACTAAGTATTCTGATAGACTGGGGCAAGCAAGCATTGGGTAATTAGGAAATTTGCTGTCAAGGGACAGTCATGAAAAAATTAGTTGTTAGGCTATCATTGCACCATGTCCCTGCAATTAACAACACTACTCTTGCATATACAGCCAGTCATTTATGGTTTAGCTTTAGTAATCGGAAAAAACCCATCAAATCACACTATTTCTGTCCCAGAGCTCCAAAACCAATTTATATTGCCCAGTGTTACTTTGATGACAGAACATTTCACTGTTTTTAACTTGTGTATTTAAAAGCTTTTAAATAATTTAAATGCTTTTAAAAGCATTTATTTGGATCTCACTTCTGTTGCAGGTGGGACTTCCACAAAGTCACCTGTATTTTAAGCAGGTTAGTATCAACTGGAATATTAATAGAAAAAATCTGAATCTTTTCTCCAGGCCAAGGCCTCAATAAAGTACCTGGAAATACCAGTTTTTCAAGAGCCCTAACATCTCCTCTAAAACAAAACAGTTATAACTGAATGGAGCAAAGAAGTTGTTTATGATCTGGGACTTTAAGGTCCTGCTTCCCAAATGGGTACAAATCTGTCATAGAGGACTCTAATTGCTGAGTCCCACTTCCTCTGAGTTGGGACTGGGAGGGATGATCGCTTTCAGCTCTACAGCCTACACCCAGTGTGTAACCAGTGTTATGGTACAGACTAATACAGGCCTGTGCCCAGTGTGCAACCAGTGTCCAATGGTACAGACTAATACAGTGTGGAATCCTTTTGAGAGTGAGTTGTACTTTCATTCCCACTGCCTAGGCTTTTCCTTTTAGAAAACCTTCTCTGAGTGTCTGTCTGGAGACTTGAGTTGTGTTTTTTGTGAGTCCTGAGCAAATAAGTGCAGAAACCACAGGAATTTCCTGCACACAGACTTTAAGAAGGCAGAAAAGATTTGTAATCTTTGGGAAAAAACCTCCCCCCCACAGTCTGCTCTCTGAAATCTTCAAGGACTTGGTTTTACCGCAAAGCCTTGTTGGTGATTCTTCTGCCTATCTTGCTGTAAATACTTCTGCTTCTCATCAGATTCTTACACAGAAGACCAACTCGTGGTGACCACTGCTCTGTTCAGGAATTGCAATGGATGGTCCCAGTCTTCAGCTGTGCTGGAGTGCAAGTACAGTTAGGCAGAGTGGGTAAAGAAGACATGGGAATATAGATGTGGAAATGAGGATCCCCACATGAGGGACGGAAAGTCATGCAGGCTGTGGTGGAACTGCCTGCATAAGTCCCTATGCTAGGTTATCTCCAGGTGAGATGTTCTCCCTCCTTTTCTAATCTTATCATCTGTTACAACCTGAGCTGTGTGTATCTTGGATTCCACTTGTTTTTCATACAGGACAGAAAAGGAGAATCTGAGGGGTGTGTGTGTGTGTGTATTTATACTTGCATATATGCCTACATAAGTTCTTACTTCCAAATATAAAGTACAGTCGCAGATGACATCAACAGATAAAACGTATGTGAGAATGTACAGTTTCTTTTTCTCTAACCTCCCTGCTCCTTGTCATTCCATTTGTTACACTACTTTCTAACCTGCAGTGTGTTTCTCAGGTATTTCCTCTACCTGTGAACAAACTAGCAACAGTTTAAATCTGAATAAGAAGGAAAAAACCTCAAGTACTTTTTACATCTCAAGCTTTTCAAAAGTACAGCAAATCAGTGTGACAGAACAAAGAGTTCCCTTAGTACCTGTCACACTAAAGATCTAGTAAATTAGTTAAATTCTTGTGGTCCTTAAGCATTACTCCTACAACTTTTTTTTTGAGCTGCTTGCCTAAAAAGCCCTAAAAATGCATGACTAGCTGTGCTGAATACTGAGAGTGGAGGGTCTTCATCAAAATAAAGAACAGCTTTTTATGGACATAATGAAAAGTCTGGATACATGTCTGGTAACCCTGTGGAATGCTAGTAGAGCTTCCAGCAAGCTATGGTTCAGGGTATTGGACAGGAGGTTATATTTACAGCTTTATAACTGGGCTCTCAATGAATGTTTCTTATATGAATTTATCTAATCACTTTTGTATCTCTTTATTTTAATCTGCAATATCTTGTTTCCAAGGTTAGACAGTTTGAGTGGAAAAATTATTTTTTTCCCTTATGAAATATCTGCCTGGAAGTTTTCTTCAGTGCCCTGAAGTCCTTATGTCGTAAAGAAAAGAAATAACTAGTCCCCATTCACTTTCCCTGTTCCATTCATTATCCTACTCGCTTATATTCCTCTATAGTTTTCTTTTTTCCAGTGAAGGATCCTGGCCTACTTAACATCTACTGGTATCTTCATATATTGTTGTTGTTACATTGTTTTCCTAGATCTACTATATTCTTTTTGGCTTGGGGGAGGGCAAGGGGGGAGAGGCAGAGAGGCAAACGATAATCCAGATCTAGATGAAAACTACATTTCTACAGTGCCAGACGATGTTGTCTGTTTTGTTCTCTAGGCAGTATGTAACAATACACTTTCATTTAGTACAACATACTCCATAATGTGGAAAATTTTAAGATCTCTAAAATGCTTATAGGAACAAATACTCTCTGTTCTCTAAATAGGCTTTAATTTTCAATGGTAAGGGCACATAAAATATTTGCAAAAAAATACATTGCTTAGGAGTGCTTCTGTGTTCCTAGGTGCAAGTACCTGCCTTGGCTGTGCCCCAGTTCTGTAGCAGAACTCATCTGCTGGACACAGCTTTCATTTCCCTATCTCTGATGAGATGAAAGCCTGGCCACTGAGGTAGAAGGGCCTTTTAGTGTGTTCCAGCCGTGCTCCTGGGTGGCTGAGGATCAGGGACCCCAAGTTCAGATACAAACCTCTCCTAGAAGCTCATAATTTCTTTGAGAATATAATTTTGCAGCTGCCTCCAGATGGTGATTCATCACTCCAATCCTTTCAATTAGGCTGGTTTTATACCTGATTAAAGCAAGATGAGAAATGGAATGATGAGTTGTGTACGCTGGATCTAGATGATTTTCAAAGGCATCAAAAGAACTTTTTTAATGCCCCATTGCATTAATGCCTTAATTAACAGCAACAAACCAAAACATAAACCCACAAAGAAAATGACATTAATTTTTCTCCCTAGTTTGCCAGTTTTTAGCAAGACACAGTTAGTTTTGGCAGGCAGTAAGCAGAGCTGCCCATGAATTAGGTTTTTCATTGGTTTTCGCATTTTTCACAGAAAATTTGTGCCTGCTTCACCTGCCCTGAAAATATGACCCTAGGAATGCCTATTGTCTTTGTCTTATGCCTTTTCTTTGTCATAGGTTTGCTCTGAACTGCTTTCTGGAAAGCTTTGCATGGGTTTTGGGTCTGGACATAAGTCCCTGAACTTCTATCTCCCCACACTTCCTAATGCCGGGAGAGCCTTACACAGACCTTACTATTATTTATTCCTCACAGGTTTCTTGTGGTTTTTAAGTCAGGGGAATCTGTCTAGGATATTCATCCATTCAAAGAATACTAGGAAATATACTTTAATTTTGTTTTAAATCTATAGCAATATCATTATTAGTAGTGCCAACATTGACCTCAACTCAAAGATACTTCACTGAAACCAAAAGTATCTCTTTCCCAAATGTTTTTCCCAGAGAATATGAAGAGATCTGACTATAAGAAGGAGAGTAGATTCCTGCTCTCTGCTCACGGAGCGGTAGGTAAGTGGTGGAGCTTGGGCAAACAAGCATTTAAAATATTTGTTAAGTTCACACTTGACTCTTACAGAGAATGAAAATGAATTGCCTTTTCCTACTGTGATGACCAGGCTGCATTAAAAAATGTCCTGGTAGACACACTTGTGCCAAATTCAATTTCAGAGGAATAGAGTCAGTGGGTGCTGGAAACTTGGGTTAAAGTCTGTGTGCAAGACCCTCACTAGGTATGATCGAATCCCATTCCACTGGAGTGTTTTGTCAGACATCTTCTCCCCACAAAGATATATAGTAGGAACTCAGGGTGTGGTACGTCTCAAGCTCCTTCCTCTTCAGAAAGGTAAATAACAATATTTTAAACATTAGTTTAAATCAGAATGTCAAGATATACATTTATTTTTCATGTTCCTTAGACCAAGAATTCACCAGCTTTCCTTGGTGGGCCTTCCGGATCCAGTGGTCTGGCTGGGGGACTGTAAAATCAGGTCATATAGAACCTGCTTAACTCACTTGGAAAAAGTGGGTTAAACCTTTGACTTCTTCTGAGCTTAAGTGTCCTGCTTGGTGCTCACAGTTTGAAAAGCAGGTGCTTAAAAAGCCCTCCTTTCAAATGGCAGAGAAAAGAGATGAATCACTTAAATTTCAAGTGCAGTTCCAATGACAGTTCATGTGCCTGCATAAAGTGCATAAAAAATGAAGAGGTAGGAAGTAAGTCCTTGAATGAAATCCAGGTTTTTCATCTCACAGTGAAACTCTAAATATTCAGATTTTCACTATGAAAAGGGACACTGGCATGGCCAACTCTGAATCTGGAGGAAAACTTTGTGAGTTAAAAATTCACTTGTATTTGGTATATAGCCTGCTGGGTTAGTTACACTCTAGAAAGTCTAACATTTCCTTTGGTGAAACAAATGGAGAAGCATCTTTTTGGCTAATTTTGACAGAACTAATGTGTAAGATGGCATCTACAGTCTATGGCCCTCGGTGTCTCTGTTACCCAAAGCAGAGGTTCTCAGCTTCCAGAAAACTGAAAGGTGCAAGGACTTTAGGTACAACAAAGGACAAGTGAATTTGGGCTCTCAGCTCCTCATGCAACTACTTTGTTTTGTTGGCCACATGCCTGATGCTTTGGTCATGTGCAATTAATAAATGAACCTAGCTGTGGCATTTTAAGCAATAGACTGGACTCTTATTTAGAGTGGGGGATATTGAAAATATGTCCAGCTTAATTAGGAGGGAATGGAAAAGAGGAAAGCCACCCTAGATCTACCACATGGGGGACAGCCCTGGCATACAGACAAGTGGGGGATCAAAGGCCTATTTCACAATGTAATGAGTAAATAGATGACAAATTCAACATTAGCTCTGGTGGACCTTTAGAGGGGAAGGCAGGCAATACAAGGAACACTGTGTGTATTTCAGATGACCTTTTGTTGAAAATGTCAGTTAGCAGACTGTACTGAATTTATAAAGAGGGTCAGAAATTACTGGGCTGAATAATGAAAGGTTTAATTCTCAGGAAAGAACCAGAGTGAAGATACAGGGAGGCTGGGCACCTGGAATTACACATCCTTTAAAACTTTGCTGAATAAATAATGGCCAGTGAAGTGCCAGCATTGTTAGTGCTGTGAAAAAATAAAAGCATCTAATGACATGGATGTGGCTAACAATAATGAAGGAAATCTGTGGCAAATTAACAGAGCTAACAAAGAAGAGGCCTTGCAGAGGTGGCTCCTGGACCTTGTCCTAGGTCACCACTGCCTGCAATAGCTCCCCCTCATACAGGCTCCAGCCCTGGAAGGGGGTGTCCATGGGGCCTTGGCAGTCGTGCACTTCAGAAGAGATATACTAAACCTTCTCCACAGAGAAACAGGAAGGCATTAAACCATCTCCAAATTGATTTTTGTTTTGTTTTGTTCTGCAGTTTATTTTTCAATTATATTTTTGATCTTTCAGCTTGACTGGGTAAAATAACTTCTGATCAGAGCTAATTAAACAGATATTTAGAATTCAGTAGCATCTCCCTTCTGAGAGCCTCAAAGTATTTTGCAAACACTAGTGAATGAAATCTCAAACTGTTGCTGCAAGAAAGCTTGCAGAAGCATACCACTGTCCTGAGGGTAAAGGTAGGGAGATAAAGACGAGGTATTCTTGAAAGTAGAGCTCTAAAATACTGGTTTCGTACCTTTGCGGTTAAGTAGCACTTAGCTTTTTATTTTTCTTCTCGTTTCTCAGCTACGGCTTGTTGCCTCTGAGTGGCATCTTTGTAGCAGGTCTGGAATCTTTTTGCACTGTGAAAAACTCTGAAGCAACAGCTATGATCTCTGAAGCCTGACTAAATAATTAAATACATTGCTGTTGGAGTCCTAAAATTCTGATACCAGAAAAAGAAACTGCTAGGTTTAAACAGAGACTTCGTAAGGCAGAGACAGGACCTCTAGCTTGAGGTGACCAGTGTAGTTCAAATTTACAAACTATTGATTCTTAAACTTAATAATTTTGCCACTGGAATTCCTGCCAGATACTGTGTTTTGAATGTTTACATTCACCTTCTTTCAGTTTTGGCCTGTAGTGTGGGGCTGAATAGTTCCAGGATGAGGCATGCTTGGACTGTATTTCAAGGATTTAGAAAGGATGATGGTGGTCTAAAAACATTATTTGTAATGCAAATACCTTGGTAAAACCACAAACAAGGCAAAGACAGAACATTGTGTCAAATTCTCCCTGCTGTTTTCTGGGAGAATTTGAAAATTCTCTGTAAAAAAAGGGGAGTTAGGATATGAAATGCCATTTCTTGCTCTTGAAATGGGAAAATACATGGAAATTAGATAGAGATTTGTTAATAACACCCACAGTTTTAAGCTAATATTTTGCTACAACTTGAGGAAAAAATCCCAGTGGAAATGATTTTTATTCTACAGTAATTATTTTTCTTGTATAGAATAGAAATCACTTAAAAATCTATTGTCTACTAAGGCACATTTGACTCTCAGTTTGTTGGGATTATTAGGCGTATTGCTGGTTAGCTGTCAGTGAGCCTCTACCACTGTTGTATAGCTTGTATTGCAGAAAAGGCAGTTGCAATGGTTTTCTTTTCAGTTTTAGTCCTTCACCAGTCTACTGCTCCAGTCTAGTAGTGTTGCAGGTCAACTGAGAACTTCTTCCTTGAGTAACCACATACTTTAGTAGAAGTTAGTGATAAGCACTGCTAGTCCCTCCTACAGGAACATTTTGCTCAGCACTGCAGAAACAGACTAAACTTAAAATGGATTCATCCTGCAGGAAACAGAAAAACAGTGATGGATGAAAAAGAATAACTCTGATGTCTTTGATTACTCACCTTATATGCAGCCATCTGGTTTAAAATCCCCTTAGCCTATCTGCAGTCATATGGTTTGAGGTCATCTTTTTCAGTTTGCAGGTTTTCCTTTGAAAAGATCTCTAGTTAACTGGCACCTGCTGTTCATTAGCTTTATGGCAGCATTCTTGGTTTAGTCTCCAATTCAAGCCAATACATAACAACAGGCTGCTCTTCACTACTGCAAACTGTCTTTCTGAATTCTACCAGACTGCCTATGTGATGATTCTAGGATAAGGGAACTGTGCTAGAGTTCCCACTACTAGACCCGATATCCCTGCAGAACACAAGAAAATGTGACACAAGGACTGACTTGAGGGTCCCAGGCAACCTATCGATCTAAAATATGGTGTTGTCATTGGGTAAGTGTAACAGCCAGCTGCTGACAGCAATGTCAGTGCCTGTTATACTTCCCACAATCTTGGCACCAGCTTGCTTAGAGCTTCTTTAAATATGTCTTCATCGAGGCCTGGTGCAAGAGGTAGATGAACCCTGGGTAAATTGCTTAGCTGGATCAATGTCTTCATGTTCTGTACTTGACAAATTCAAATACCTAAAGAAATTAGATAACTCATCATGTAATTTGTTTTTGCGAAGTGTCATTAATCTCTGCCACTTCTTCATACGGTGTACATATTTTATTTTGGAGCTAGAATGAAGCAAGAAAACAGAAGTAAAAGGACTATGTATGCACTATCAATGGAGTAATTTTTTCCGCAAACATGGAAATGTGACTTTTCATGTCTAGTGCCACTGTTGTATTAAAATAATAAATCTAGAGGCCGTGAAAAGAATAGTGAGGAATTAATACACCAATCATCTCAGTGCAGATATCAGAGGATGATATTTTTATGGTCTTTATTATGAAAGTGAGGCTGTTGGATTGTCTTAATCCATTCTGGTCTTAAAATGTTGAGATAAGTTTAATGATAAGTTAACAAATATTCAGGACTCTTTCCCAAGAAATCTACTGAACAGTGGTAACTCTGTTCTTCTTAAGGTGTAAATTAATATGGTCCAAAAGAAATCTTCCTACATTTACAAATGTGAAGGTACATGCTAGAAGCTTTCATCAGTTCAGGTTAAGACCAGAGCATCAGAAATGTATGAAATCTAACTCAAAGATTGAGTCAGAAATCAGAGTACAAGTGAACAGCCTGAGCTGTGAAATAGCTTTATGCAAAATTCTGCTCGAACTGAGAAACATCGATGGAATAATTAATTGATAAAAAATCCCATACAAGGAGAAAGAATAATTAAGATTGTGGAATAATTTATGTTAAAATTAGTTTATCCAGGTCTAGAAGTGACATGACCCATTTAATTCATCATTTAATTTCCTGGAAATTTTGGCCTTATTTGAATCAACTATGATTAACCTTATTTAGTTTTGCATTGATTATGGTTACTGCATCTCTAATCATCCATAGCTTTGGCTACTTGTGTATTTTTCTTACTTCCAAAATATTTAATGTAGGTATCAAGGAATTACAAAATTTGGGGGAGATAAAATGCAAGGGAATAATAAACATCACCTTAAATTCATGTCTGCCAATGTTCATGTTTAAATTTCCACAAGTGAAAGGATAAGACATCATCTTAGATATCAGTTCAACCATTAGGATGAAAACTTGTGTAAATAAAATTGTAAAAGATAAATGAAAGCATAATTACTGATTTTGCTGGAAGAATTTCTTTGGGACAGATTTAGAAGTAAGTATTTAATTATGGGTTCTAGAGCTGTTCTGAAGTTTTCAAGAGTATGTTTAAAATTTAACTTTGTTTGAGCAGAAATTCCTGTTTCATACTAACATCTATGATGTCTAGATATCATTTTAGTATATATATATATATATAAAACCATAATCTAGTGGTTTAAGAATTATTTCCAAACAGGTGCCTTTACTTTCTAATGCTTCTAGTGCTTCCTGTTTACTCAGATTTTCTTTTTTAGTGGGTCCTCTTAAAATTTATTTAAGTTCGTCTGATGCAGACTGTTTGCCAGATTTTCTATCTGCAGAGCAGTGGTTACAGAGCCACTAGGAGTTACCAACTCCTTGATTTGTGGTATTGGCACAGGGAGGAGCAGTGTGGGGTAGTGTGATACAAAGACTGTGATTGAGATGTTAACTGGCAAACGTATAAATAAGCATCATGAATCTTTATGCAGCAGGCAGGATATTTGGAAGGGAAACACATGTTTCAGATGTCATCTGATGGTTCTTTTTTTTTTTTCCTCTAGGTAAGATGAAAACCAGGGAGAACTGTAAAGAAACAGATTGATTGCAAGTTATATGAATGGTATTAGGCTGATCTCCATTTTACATACATCATATACAAGCTGTGAATAACCTATAATAATGTGACAAAATAAAAGGCAGCCTGGAGATATTTTCCTCTGTATGACTGTTTCTTTAAAATTCTTACTGTAATGTTGAATTGTTCTGATCTAGATTTTATTTATCCTAATGAACTCAAAAGAGAACGAATAAAAAATACCCATTATGCCTCAGCCTTTTTTCCCTCAGACTAAAAGGGAGTGGAAATGCGATAAATACAGGGTAGGAATTTCCCAAAGACAATCTCAGCTGTAGTATGACATAAGACATAAAATATCCTTCTTATGATGGGGGTCCCAGAACTGGATGCAACACTCCAGGTGGCATCTCTTCTATTCAAACCACAGCTGAATGAATATCTACAGGACAAACATACTTTTATGAGATTTTTAAGGTTATGGTATTTATTGTGCTTAGTAGCCCACTTTTATGAAATGTGACTGTGTCATGGCTTCAGATTTAAATCTCAGGCTCTGCCTGGGATTCTGAAGTGGCATGGACCCCTTACCTTCACAAGCATTCCCACACAAAAGTAATTGAATCTAATGCACTTCACAGAATGATTTGCCTTTACCAGTATAGGACAGTCCTGGAACAGCAAAAGCTTTTATCGAAAAAGGGTAAAAGGTGATAATTTAATATGTTTTCCATCATACTTTTTGCTTCAAATGTTCTTTCAGGAAGCTTCACTATTTTTTAAGATGGAAGGAGATATTTCTTCCTATTTCTTCCTGCTGATCCTTGGATTGTCTTTTCATGAAATTTTATTGAGAAAGAAAAAATTTAAAAAAGAAAAAAAAGGGAAAAGTAACAATTTTCTTTCTTTGGTTTGAAGGAGGGTGTTGTTTGTTTGTTTTTTGTTTTTCTTCTTTTAAATAAAAGTTAAAATTTTGGGAGGGCTAGAAGTTCCTGTTATTTTCTCTGAATGAACTATCTATTCTTTTACAAGCTCTACAAGATCCAAAATTGTTTCATCTGTAGCTTGGCAATTGATTTGGTCTCATATAGCAACTTGCTTCTTCACGAGTTGAAATTCTATTGCTGTAACTCAGGTTTTCATAAACACTTTCATAACTAAAAATCTCTATTTACCTCATAACAGTCACAGGAACATCTGAGTAGTAGTTACCAAAAGGAAAAAATACTGTGGATCTCTTTTTCTTACAGATTTGAACTCTGGATTCCATAACTGAATGGATTTCCAATAACCAATTAAATTGATGCAAAATGTCAGACTCACATCTTCCATGTTTAGTTATTTTCTTCTGTAATTATCAGGAATAAAATATTTCCATCCAATAACTCTCTTTATACCCTGAAAGTTACACATGTGAACCTTCTGAAGATATGGGGGGGTTCTCTGTGTTTGTCTAATTCATTTCTTTTGTAGGAGAACAAAAGAGCAAGTTCTGTTTGTCTGAAAACGCATTTTAAAAGATGTTACCACTGAAGGAGTATGGTCTGTTTTATATTTCTTAGAAAAAATCAGTGACAAGCCAGTTAAGATTTAATTTTTAAATTACACCAAAGCTTTTTGGATCTAAAGGACTGGATTTAAAATATTTGTATGCATTTAGGCCTATCATTTTGCTATCTCCTTTTACATTAATTGAAAGATGGCATCACTTGATATTTCACTGCTATTTTGCTACAGAGGAGGGAGCTAGGAGATTTTTCTGGAGAGGTAGATTTTGCAACAAAGATCAATCTTTCTTTAAAGACCAGAAACAGAGTCAAAACATGAAACCCATCTGTTTCTATTGAATAATTCTGCTTCAGTGAGTAGCTAATACCTGTTAAATAACTCTCAAGAGGATGTAGTATAGATAATTTCCTACAAATGGCAATTTTGGAAAGGAATGTGGCTGCAGTGGAACATGGTAATACTTTGGACAGCTGTATGAATATCTGCTGTGGTGGACTTCTGCCAATGTATCTTAACCCAAATTTGCAAAAACACACTTTGTTCCAATGTTGATCCTGCCAGTTTGGCTGAACTGTATTGACATCTCTTAAGGGTCACGGCAGAAAGATGACACCATTTATTTCTCTTCTGTATGAGCGTTTGGGTGTCTTGCCTCAGAAACTACAGCTTCTTCCATTTGACAAATGAGGAAGTATAGGTCCTTGACTGTTCCTAATGTCCCAGCTGAAAGTGAGATACAGTACTGGGAGTCAAAACAGGAATACCCGTCCTGTTTCTCCATTTTCGCTTAGTGAGGTTTTGTGCAAATTCACTTCAGTTAAATGCTGTCTCTGTAGATCAGAACTGAGCATATGAAGAAAAAAGCATTTTTGCTCTCTCTTGTCTATTGCATTCTCAAGAAAACATCTATTTGTAGCAATATATTTTTGTATAAAGAAACAGTAAGCATAAAAATAGAAACCTCCAAAAATCTGGAGGTTTTAACCTCTACTCCTCCAAAAGGATGTGTCAATCTTATTTTTACCCCTTTATGGGTCTCTTTTATGATAATTTACTTAATTCATGTAACATAAATTATCTAACATAAATTATGTAACATAATGCTGTATTTGGTAACTAGTACAATTGTACTCTCCAGTAGTACAGAATATATTAAAAATATATGTGAAAAATCCATAGATGACTTAGAATTTGAAGTTCTATCTTCAAAAGCAATGAGGAAGCCAAATTCTGAATGGAAAATTAATGGTACATTTTCCCACATTTTCTCTTCCTTCAAGACAGCTTAGGTATTTTTTGAGACAGTTGACCCCACTGACCAAAGGGATTTTCCATACCATATGGCATCATGCTCAGTGATAAAATACTCAAGGAAAGAAGGACAAGGAGGAAACATTCATAGTGATGGTGTTTTTCTTCCCAAGTCACTGTTACATGTGATGAAGTTCTGCTTTCCCAGGGATAGGATGGCTGAACACTTGCCTGTCTGTGGGAAGGGGTGATTGAATTCCTTATTTTGCTTTGCTTCTGTGTCCAAATTTTGCTTTCTCTATTAAACTCTCTGTACCTCAACCCACAAGTTTTCATACTTTTACCTTTCCATTCTCTCTCCTATGTCACTGTCGGGGGAGTGAGCGAGCGGTTGTGTGGGGCTGAGCTGCCACCTGGGGTTCACCCAGACAACTGACTACTTAGAACAGGACTGACTTATATGTAACCAGCAGAGGTCTTTATTGCAAGCGAAACTCTGTGGAAGAATAATTTCCTAAAGCAAATTATGCTGTTGCAGGTCTAAATATTGCAGGGTGTTGAGAGATATCTCTGCAAAACTCTGCCGAATTCTCTGGCTCTTTGTGGCATTCTGAGTCAAAAGAACGGTTTCTGTTCTCCACAAAGCCTTTGTTGTACAGTTGGAGGTAAGGGGATTATACAGTTCCAGAAATAAGTAGATAAAAAGCTGAACACAATTTCACTGCAACATGACTAAAACGGTGACAGAGGCACTTCACAGCTCGCAAGTGACCCATATTATTTTGAAAGCATGACACTGGAGTTCATTCTGACTTTGCATTCTTGCAAAAGCTGAAAGAAAAGGAGGAAATTTCCCTCAAGCAGTTTTGATCTGCTTGAGCAATCCAAGTGACAGAAACCTCTGTGATGAAAGGTGAAGTTGTCAAAGATAATTCAAGAAGTTCAGGGAGAAGCAGAGAAAATAATGAGCTGACCAGGACGACAGCATTCATGGAAGGATAGAGGGGCCATCATAAATGAACTAGACCCCTTTTCAGCTTCTCTCCTTTTCATTGTGCTGTTATGTCATGGTCAATGAAGATTATATATTTCACACTTCAGAACTCTTCATATTTGAAAAACTAAGTTATCTCTTTATTAAGAAATCTCTTTCTCACAGAGCAGCTGCTAGCATCCCAGCACATGCAGACAGACTGACTTATTTTTTTCCTTCTCTTCTGCAACACGTGCTGTCTTTGCCAAGTTCTTTATCACACCTCTTTACAATGGTTATTTTTGCTGAAGTGGATTTTTTTGTGAAATTGTAAAATTCAATTGAGTGGGACTAGATAATATAAAGGGTATTAGCTCATCACAAAAAGCAGTTTAAGTCTCCCCTGGCTACTTTACTGTTACAGCATGTTAGATCTTGATGCTCTTTCAGGATGCAGTTCCCTGAATCATTCTTGTTTGTATCACTGCTGACTGCAGGGCAATGGCTGTTGCTACCAACTTCCCTTTGTTAACTTCAGGTTTCTTTCATGGCTCATGGTTTCTTCTACATGGAGCAAACTGGAGTTTTTTCCCTAAGTTCTTCTGGTCTTGTTTGACTCAGTGAGCCAAGTAGTTTCATGTGTTTCTGCACAGCTCCTGTCAGGCTACTGGCAGCGTGGTTCTGACTCTCTAGCCAATCTGAATTTGGATCACTGTGCTTGTTCTCCGCTTGTGAATGCCACACTTTTAGATCTTTTCTTGAAAATGAAACCAGCTTTCCTAAGTACTAGTATTTGTCCTTCCTTCCTTCCTTCCTTCCTTCTGTGCTCTTTTATTCCTTACTGTTGTGGATTGATAGAGTGGTGTAATTTTTTCCACATGTGGACCAGGTGTTGTAAGCAAGGAATTCTTTGCTGGAGTACTACCTAAAACCAGCTACCAATTGGAGCATAGTAAAGCAGAATGACTGGACATGCATCTATGGCCAATGTCATGCCACTTATGAGCGAATGCGGGCAGCTACTGCATAGACACAAGCTGGTGATGTCAGTTCCTCATGATCTAGAGGACACTACAAGATTATCACCTGTAAGTCACTTGTCTAGAAGATTCAAACCAGCAAGTAAAGATCACAATGGATTAAGACATTGTACTCTGAGCTTTGCTTTATGTGAATGCAAGAAAGGATGGACTCGTGGAAACACTCTTGCTGTGTTAGGGAGATACAGAACAATGACAAGTCTGTCCACAGGGAAAGGACCCATCTCAGCAGGAAACATTTCCTATCTCCTGTTGCAGAATTGTTTGGGAAGGAAAGGAAGCTTGGTTTTACCTTTGCAGCACCAGCTGGGATAAGATCCCAGTAGTAACACACAGGTAAGAGACACGGGAATAGGTACTGGTTGGGAAGTAGTGTCTCCATGACTCAAGACTGACTTCAAGCATCAAAGCTGGAGTGAGTGCCGAGTGGGAGCATAGGCCTGTACACTGAAATCCCGCTTGTCCCAGAAGAATTTGTCTCTTTAGATCCTTAGTAGTGGGAAGAAATGTGAATGCAAACAGACTTAAAAGCACAATACATTATCTTTATGCTGTTGTGCCTAAACTAAACAAATCTAATGAGAAATAATAATAATAATAATAGTAATAATAATAGTAATAATAATAATAATAATAATAATAATAATAATAATAAAAGAAGCTGAAATATAGCTCCCTGAAATACAGACATTTATCTCTGGCTGGGTAAGAGACTAATTAGTAACTATTCACTCTGGCTTCTGCAAATTTAGTCACTCTTTTTTTTTTTTGGCTGTACTATTAGGTTTGTTTTTTCTACTCTCTTTCAAAATCTTTAGTTACTCAACTACTAGAGATGGAGAGGACTGTGGTTACCAACCTTTGTCCCCATGATATCTACCTTCACATTATCAAAATGTCCTTACCCTGTTCCATTTATCATCTTAATAATATTTATAACTTTCTACTTCCTGAAGAAAAGTACTGATTTTGAACTGTTTCTGTTTGAAATATTTCAGTTTTACTGCAATCTTTTACAAATAAAATCAATAGAGGGTTTTTGCAAGAAAAGTAGTTTCCTTGCAGAACACTGTTTTAATTACATGGGGAAAAGTAAATTAATACACAAGAAAATTCATCTATGAAGTTCTTTTTGAACAATTTAAATTTTTATTATACTATTTGTCAGAACAGAAGTTACAGTGGCTGGGAAAGCAATGAAGAACACTATGAATATATCTGCCATGGTGATAATGATGGTGTAAGTACTTAGATTCAATGTGACATGACTAGGTACAGAAAGAGCTTTTTACTTTAATCAGCATGGCAAAAAGGAAATGGAGAACTTATTGTTTTCTGATAGCTTTTGATTTAAGTAGATGTAATAAATCTTTCAATGAAAGATAAATACTTCATCTCTTACCAACGTGACACGTCTGTTAGTATGTCAGATTCAGATGTGTCTTTTAGAAGGGAATACATTACCCCCTTTAATGTAGATTCCATTATTGTTCTTTGGTTAATTCCTTGGTTGATTTTTCCTCTGTAAGAGATACAAATTTTTCATCTGTGTAGCTTTCAGACGTCAGGCAAAATAATGACTTCTCTGCAAAATAGGTTAGGGATTTCTTTCAGTAGTCATTTCATTGGCTTTAAATCAAGTGCTGTCATGGCTGAGTGTATAAAATTATACTGTGCTTACCTTGAACTGCAAAATACTAATGCTTTTAAAACCAATGGCCGCAGTAAGAGATTGTGAAACTGCTGTCTGTAAAAGAGACTAATAGAAGCAGCAAGCCCCTTACATTCTGACAAATAAAATAATGTGCCAAAATGAGGTGACGATATAGTTTTACCCTTCTGTTTTGAGAAATTTTGGACCTTTCCCTGAACTGCAATTCTGCCTTTGACACCAACATGAAAGCTGTTTTCATTAATATAATAATTTATTACATTCACAAAATCTCTGTAAATAAAAGCTGTAGCTATAGTTACTCGTAAGAAGATTCTGATTCTATATTTCAACATTCTTTTTCTCTTCCAGTATTTGAATCAGTAATTCTTTATATGTTTTAGAGGTTTCCCTTCATCATTATGGATTTGAACCTCATCAGTGCTGCAGATGACAACACTATTTCTGTGTTTTGTTTCTGTTCCATTGTGTACTAAAGACAAGGATGTGAAGTCTTATCTCCCCTATAAGCCACTGTCCCTTCACATCCATTTGTTAGTGGGAAATAGTCATTGTCCTTAGTGCTTCGGTCATATTGACCCCATTACTTGGGCTGTTTGTTTGTCCTTTCCAAGAATGTATTTTTTCTTACTTCTCAGCTTCTGAGGCTTTCATACTGCTTTACTGAGTGGCTAACTTTGCTTCTGAAGTGGTAAAATAGCATAATAATGATGGAACATTATCTATCTATCTATCTATTTATCTATCCATCTATCTATCCTTTTCTTTATTAATCTGGCAAGTGATACATATTGGTGATTTAAATGCTAACATCTCATCAAACACATCTGAACCTCTGGATCAAATTTTTTAGGTGGCTGTTGTTAATCTTCCTATTTTGTCCACATATGCAAACAGCTCTATGGAACTTCTTTCCATGTCACAAATATGCACAAACTGCTGCCAGCCAAGAATATGTGGTTTAAAATCTCAGTCAGTTTTGTGGAGACAAAGTTCTGAGATGATTAGTGAAATGTCAGACTCACCCACTGTTTCTTTTCAGTTGTTTTCAGGCTAGGTGGAGCTCACTCCCTTTAGATGAGGCAAGAGGAGTGCCCTCTGTAACACGCTCCCTTGAGAACCTCTGTTTAGACCAGAATCTGCATGGGTGTATGTTCCTCTGGTTCTTCCAATTCCTCCCTGCAGCAGCACAGACACTTGTGACCTTTCTAAGGGACCTAAAGCCATATTGGTGCAATAGCTCAATTCTTTTATAGGAAACTTGTGCAACCAGCAGAGAACTATAGTTGGGAAAGACATTTTTCCTAGAACAAAAGGGTACTGAACAACAGGCATCTGTATACAGATCCAAAGGTCATGGGCTGCAAAACTAAGGACAGACTTAATCTAGTCATGAATCAGCATGAAAGACATGCAGTCCTTGTTAGTTGTTTCTCTTGTCCTGATGGATTGTCAATTTATCATTTCCTCATATCTTAAAGAAAGGGTCTACTTGCATTTCTCCTCCCTGTTGTTTGCTGCTGCCTGCTCAGCCTTGGGGGTGGGTACGATTGCGGTAACTGCGGTTTTGGTAACTGTTGCAGTCAGAAATTCAAAATACCTGCAGAAAAGGAACTGCTAGGATTAAACAGGAAGCCTTGGGCCACAGGGGATGGGGAAAAACCCACCATCTAAAAGACTAGACAAGATCATTGACATTCATTCGCGTGGACTGTCCTGTCCCCCCCAGCAGGGTATGGAGAGACTCTGCTGTGATGCTGTCAGTTCATGCAAAAGCCTCATTGTTTTCTCCCTCCCTCTGTAATCCTTATTTCAGGAAAAGCCAACCATTCTCCCCCAATGTAATACTGCTTACCGGAAATATCAATTCTTTTCCCCCAAATGTAAACACTGTATCCAAGAAATGTAAATCCCTTTTCCCCCTTATATCACCCCTGCTTCTGGAAATGTTAAAGGATTGTGGATTCCCCTGGCATAAGCCAGCCTCCTTATTAGCATGTTAAGACCCCAAGACCCTTAATTAAATGCTTAGCGTGTTCAATAAAGCATTCTAGTTTCTACCTCCCCGATCTGGGATCGTTCTAGTCTTTTTGGACCCGTTACAGGTAATTTGTCATATGGCCTATAAAACATGCCAAAGATAATACACAAATTTATTTTAAGGCAAATCAGGACACATATTTGAATCTTGAACATATACACATACATTTGAAATGTAGACAGCAAGATGCGGTCAGGGAGTGGAGAGGAAGCAACGCTGGCTGAAGTGTGGGTACTGCCTTCCACATATTGTGGCTAATTTGCTCCCCTGGAAGCACATATTTGAAAGTGTATTTCAAGTATCTGTTATTTACCCTCACCATTATGCTTTGCTACAGCAGTTTTCCCCTGAAGGGATGCTACTATTTCTTAAGGAAACTAGTGTACTGGCTGTTAAGTTCCACACGGTAAATCCACTGCTCGTGTTGTATCTCTTTGGTAAAAAGAAGAGTCAAAAACCAGGAGTTAGAACAATCTTATTAGAAAGGCCCTGTATTTCAAACAGGTGCCAAAATCCCATAAAAAACCATGAAGATGTCAGTCTACATCATTAAGCACTAAAACTAGTTAATTCACTGCTCTGTTTATTTTTTCTACCTTTAATGTCTTTCTTACAAGGATGAACCATTTTGACTCACAGTAGTTTTCTTTGCTCCCTGGAATTCCATCAGCCTGTTACTTATCTCCTCTTTCCTTACCTCCTCCTCAGAAATAGAAGCTGGCTGCATTCTGGCCTGTATTTCCAGCTAATAATCATTTTCTCCTTTAATTTAATGCACTAATTCCTTTAAAGAACAGGTTTTTTTCAGCTGCAGAGACTTACTGTTTTGTGTGTTTGTGTACTGACAGCAGAGTTCCTATTTCTTGGGGTCTTTCACCTACAGTGGTGAGGGTGGGATGAAAGGTTTTGCAGATTTTCCTGTAATGAGGCTCAAATATTACTATTAATCAGGCCAACCTAGGCTTTTATGGAGGAAAACATGAGGGAGCTCCTACCCTTGCTATAAAAATATTTCTCCTCAAAATATGTCCTCCTGACTTTTCAATGTGTTTATTAATCAGAGGACCTTCCCTCTAGCTAATATTATTGTAATAAATTTGAGTATTGTCATTCAAGAAAATACCCTGAGGTAACTAGTCTAGGAGAGCAATACTAAGGTTTCAACTTGCAACTGATTGAGAAAAGTGGTGAATAGGTAATGAAAAAAGGTGTAGAAGAATAGGTCTTGAAAGTGCACTCTGATTTTTGAAAAAGTGATTTTTAAAGGGCACCAAAATGTCTCTAGTGTTGGTGGATAAAAGCGATTCTAGAAAATGCAGAGTACAACAGATATTAGAATATCCTTCAAAAGCCAAACATTTCAAAAATCAGAATGAACTTCAGGTTATTCATGGATTGCTAGACTTGAAGCAGAAATGTTAGAATTAAATTCCTCTTTTACTAATTACATACTGTTTTAATTTTAGTTCCTAATATTCTGCCTTCAGTCCTTTCTCATTTCTTATTTCTTGATTATTGTGCCAAGGAACTTCTTGCAACCAACAGTATCGTGGCTGCAGTGGTGGTTGACATTTTTCTTTTGATAAATACAACACTATTTCTACTGTTGCTAGACAGCAACTACTAAAATGAAGCAGTTAGTTTCTTTGACTTTTCTTTCTCTGAAGGTTTGTCTGCTGACAACTCCTTTACTCTGTGTCACCTATGCTGTAACTGGCTGCCTACCTGTCAGCAGCTGTCACGCTTTCCTGCAGATGTCTGTGCGCTTTGGAGAGTGTGGCTTCTCCTAGCCATATCCACTCTCAGATCCTGGAGGGACTAACCCACTGTGCTGCAGGTGCTAGCAAACATCAGATTTCTCTTTTGTGAGAAAAGCCTCTTCTCCTCACCACTGCCTTAATTAATGAAGCTTTGTCCTGGGTACATAAACTCACAGGCTAGGCAATTTGCGTTGCAATCTATTGTGGAGAAGTTGGTAACTGGTCAAGTGCACAAACCAGTCCAAGTATGCCTTTCTAGGACTTATTTAGCAGACCTGAGCAAAGATATTTGTCGAAGAGATTCACCAATGGATAAAAAAGTGTGCCTCAGCTTGAAATTAGTGTGAACGAAATTAGTCTGATGTAAAACCACTTTCATTTTCTTATTGCTTCATCTGTGACCCAAAAATACTGATATGAAAGTATCATTAACTGAACAGATGCATTCTTCAACTGCCAAATTCTATTTATGACTCTTATTTTAGGTATTTGTTTCAAAACATTGCCAGTTGGTACAGCATATTCCTTAGGGAGGATGCTTTGTCCTCAATATAGCCAGAGGACTGGGAGAATAGACTGACTTAATTCAGAATACCTTTTGTTTCTCCCTCATTTCCTTTCTCATTCTTCCAGGAGAACATTTTCCAAACCCTTATACTGAAAGCTTGGTCTTCTCCAAAGCTAACTGCAGGCAATGATTTAATAAAGTTATGTCTCTTTTTTAGGGAAGAAGTTCTCCATTACAAGCTTAGTGTAATACAGAGGGTCATCTGAGCTCATGTTCATTTGCTTACAAAGAAAACAGAAACAGCTATAGGTGTTCCTGTTTTGGGCACCAAATTCCACTGAATTTTATTTAGCCCTCATTTTTCATACTGCTTTTTATTCACATTTTCTGTTTCAAATATAAGAAGACAAACATTTGAATAGACTAGTGAACATTAGTACAGATATTACATTAGTTAATTTTAGTCATTTAAGAAAAATTTTGTGATCATGCCTCAGTTGCTGGGAGGACAGTCATCTGAGGAAACTATACTGTGAGGTGCTTACTTATTGAGTGGATAGAAAGAATTTTGCAGATATAATGCATGAAATATTTTTGAAACCTCAACAACTGAAATTCAAATGACTGTGCAATATGTTTTAAATTTTAAAGTACCAGGTTATTTTTGAAATACCAGAAGCACCACCCTTAACCTGACTCTATTACGACTGACCTCCAGACATGATACATTAACAGGGACCAGGATCATGGCAGGCAATTTTATGATGATAATTTAAGGAAGAAACTGAACAATTTCAAAAGGAAATGGAAAATAAATTAATAATTAAGCCATAAAGCACAAACATTACCCTTGTTTACATTATAGATTCTTCAGGACCTGTTTTGAATTCCTTCCATGAGGTATGTTATCAGTTTATTTACACATATCCAAAGAAATAATACTTTAAATCAAATGGATGCAGGACTGAGACTGAAAGCCTATGGGATTGAGTTGAAAGAATCTGTATGTCTGTGAAGACATCCTTTGGGTATGACATTGATTTAGATAGCCACAGCTTTGCCGTTCCTTCTGGGCAGGGCACCAGGCACTCCTTCCAACTCCTGCCACCACTGATATCCTTCCTCCTTGGCAGCAGTGATGGCTGATGGTGCTCAAGATAATTTTTCTCTCTTAGTCACCTCTTCACTGGAATTTCTGAATCAAGTGCTCTTTTTGTCATGTGGTACTGACTGTAATTCTGACACATGTCAAACAGAAATAACTACTTCATGGGCTATGTCACTTGTGCCTACTCTTTACATCTTGTTTAAATATAGTCAGAAAATCTTGCCTTTGACATGCTGAGACTGGCATTGGTTTCAAAAAAGATTACAGGGTTCAAGCTTGAACAACAGTTAAATAAACAGCAAATATCTGGAGCATTTTGCGAACACTCCTGAGCAGCTGTCAGGGAATATTCTATTTAAAAAGTTACTGCTCTGCATTTTCAATATAAAATCTTATTCTTGAGTTCTTTTTGGCACTGTCAAGGCAACAGTGCTAAGCTCTGAGACCATTTTATTATCACCTCTCTGCTTAATTCAGTTTGCCTTCTAACAGAGTTTTCACCCAGTTTTCACCATCTGATGGCAGAAAGCCGGCAGATTGTACTCAGAATACAAAGCCATGTATACCTGCAAAGTTTACTCCCGTCAACTGGAATGAAAGGAAATTTTTTTGGTGTATCCCAGTGCTTTCAGGTAAAAGGATGTCCAAGGCATATGCATAGAACCCAGTTCATCATTTTTATCTGTGGTTTATTTCTTGGCTAGTTTAAGTCAGCATTTTCCTGTCAGTGTAAGAGCACTTAAGGTTGCTTCAGGTTGGGATGTCTAAGAAAGCCAGTGCAAGTTCATGAAACTAGTCTAGTGCAAGCCACTTCCTTCACGTATGGTTTGCCCATCATTGCAGTTCTTCTGCACCTGATCTCTAGACTAGAAATGTTAATTCTTATTCATAGGGTTGATTGTGGTGTCTTGACTTTGGCTGGCTGTCAGGTGCCTAGCCAGCCTGCTCTCTCAATTCCCCTCCTAAGCAGGACAGGGCGAGAAAACAAAACGAAAAAAGCCTGTTGGTCAAGATACAGACAGAAAGATTGTTCACCAGTTATTGTCATAAACCAAACAGGCTCAACCTGGGGAAAAATTAATTTATTGCCAATTAAAACAGAGTAGGATGGTGAGAAACAAAGACAAAATAAAGACCTTTCCCCCACCCTCCCCTTCTTCCCAGACTCAACTTCATTTCTTAATTTCTTAGTCTATGTTGTCCTCTGTCCCCAGCACAAGAGAGAACCAGAGTTGTGGTCAGTCCATAGCAGTTACTCTCTGCTGCTCCTTACACTTCATGATTTTTTTTCTGCTCTAGGATGGGTCCTCTCCATGGGCTGCACCCTTTGGGGTAAACCTATTCAGCATGGGTTTTCCACAGGTTCCTTCAGGAAATACCCACCTGCTCCAGCATGGGGTCTTCCATGGGCTGCCGTGTGAATAGCTGCTGTGGCATGGTTGTCTCCAAGGGCTGCAGAGAAATACCTGCTTCACCATGGTCATCTCCACAGGCTGTCAGGGAGTGCTGCTTCAGCACCTGCAGCACCTTTTCACCTTCTTTTGTCTCTCACCTTGGTATCTGTAGGGATGTTTCTCTTGCATTTTCCCCTACTCGTGTCTCATGGCTGCTGTGCACTTTTACCTTTTCATAAGCCCATGTGCACAGAGGTGCCACTGTCTTGACTGCAGAGCTCAGCCGTGCCCTGTGGTGGGTCTGTTGAAGCTGGTGGAACCAGCTCGGTCCCATGGAGGAGTCCTGAATTCTTCTCATAGAGGGCACCCTGCAGTCTCCACTGCCAGTGCCTGGATATTTCCACCTGATACATCAATATAGAGTGGAAAATGCAAGTTGAAGAAATCCACCAATTATTGGTTGTTATTGCAAATCAAGAGCAAAAGCAGTGTTCTGGACACCTTTGCTCCTTTCACTCATCTCTCAATATTTCTTTTGTTTGTCTGACCCTGAATGTTGCTTCATTTCTTCTTCTCTCTCAGCTCTACACATTTCTTTCCAGCAATACAAGATGAATATGGCCTCTCCACCTGTTTGTTTCTCTGTTCTACTTACTTCCATGCTGTGCCACCCAATCCTAGAAATCGCTTGTTTCCCTTCCCCTGTGTCTCCTGACCTGACCCTGGCTTTGCTGGCAATATTTCCAGCTTGGCAACTCAGGGACCCTCTGTGTGATGAGCTTTCTCATGCCCCTGGCACTCCTGAGCCACCCAGAAAAAACCTTCAGTTTAGAAACAGGCTGAACAAATGATTTAGTTCATTTAACACCATTATTTTTAAAAATGATTATTCTTCATCAACCATTTTCCCTGGGTCTGTTCCCAGGCTTCTAACTGCCCCTAGTGCCAGCTCCTCTAATGGGACATGCTGCCAGTCTCAGCCCCTTATTAACCATCCAGCTCTTACTTTCAAGGCTGTGCTTCTTTCATCTGCCTGCTCATCCAGTCTCTTTCAAAGGCTCTACTGTGATCTGAGGGGAAGCACGGATGAGAGCCTCAAAGCCACCGTCAGTTCCTCTCGGCTTGCCCTCTGACATGGACTGCTCCATGCTGTGCTGAAGCACTTTTTCCCCCCTCTTCCTTTTTTCTCGTTGCACAGACTTGCAGTTAAAGACAGGTTTAGCTGTAACACCAGATATGATTACCCAAATTGCCAGGCACTGGTCTCATTCCTCAAGTAAATGAAAATGTAGGGCTGTAGACTGTAAAACTGAAATGGTGCATCAGTGAAGCAACTCTGTAGATTGCTCTTTAAAATTCAAGCGAAAGTTCAAATGCATATTTATCATGGTGGATAATAATAACTAATTTTGAAAGGGAGTAGCTGCAGGAATCCCTGGACTGGTAAGCTAGTTTTGAATTGGAAGACATCTAACCTGTACTTTCACTGCCACCAAACACTGAGACACAATTTAAATTGTCATGCACAATTACCCAGAAGAACATATGTGACAGGATTTTAAAGGGGCTGAAGACACTTCTTGCTGGCTTTAGAGGCTGTACTTAACCTCATGGTGTTATGCTGACACCAAGACTCCTTGTAGAGCTGAATGCTCTTGTGCCGTGATGATGCAGAGGCTCCTGGGTGGCTTCAGACTCTGTGAAAGTGTCTCTTAACTGCCTGACGTTGTAAGAGGCAGAGTCAGGGCATTGTGGGGGCCAGTGGCCATGGGGCTCCTCCGGGATCCATCAGGGCAATCTGTCTTTTTGTTCTGGAAACCTTTCTATACAGCTTACTACAGCTGCAATCTCGATACAAGTATCCACCCAGGTCACATGCTCCATCTCTGCCATCCTCGGTCAGGTTGTCAGAGGGTGTGAAGTTGATGATGGAGTAACTCCTCTTGTTCTCAAATGGTTTTTGACTAACTCTACCTTTATCCAGATAGTTCATACAAAGTTTAGGTGTAACTGTTGAGGTTATAGCAAATGGTAGCATAAAGGTGCTGATGGAGCAATCAAATGTGGCGTAACAAACCCATCTCATAGTCATAATGTAAAAAAAAAAAAAAATTATGGAAAACAATAAATAATTTTAGCTACTCAGTAGGCATTTGTACTCCAGACAGGTTATCCAGAGTTACTTGATAGTTAATGGTCACTCATTAGACTATGTATGACAGCTCAACAGCCTGATCTTTGTCTTATAGAGGTGAGGGGATTTATGAACATGAGAAAACTCCTTTCAAATGGACATGAAAAGTTTTCTTAAGTGGTCACATTCTATTCTCCAGAATTGTACTTTGAGTCATCCTCTTTGAATCGGAAGCTTTTGAAAGCATTGTGTCTTTTGAAAAGATGCCACTTCAAATGAAGGCATATTAAAGTGCTATTGAATGATACAGATGCAATTGGTGCTATCTGCTACAATCACCTTGGAGAGAATTAAAAAACATACCCTCCTTAGCTACAATTCTATTTGAATAAATGTATCATTTTAAGAGTTTAATTTTGTTTGAGAAACTGAAATTTTGTTCAGCTAATAGGAGTCTAAAACACCTATTTTTCTGAAAGTCTTGCCCAGGACAATAATTCACTGAAGCAAGATTTTTCTCACATGAATAAACTTTCAACTATATTTTCTCACAAAACCCCTGTATTTGTCTTGCTAATCTGTGAACAAAATAAAACTGCTCTGCAAGTTTGTCTCTCACTGTCATTCCGACTCTTCCGGTGGAATTAATTCCCCTGGGTGTCTTTATCAGATTTGTTCACTCTATTACTGAACATGAAGTTCAGTTCAAAACAACAAAAACAAAGGAGGAGCTTTTCTTATTTGGTTTTGCAGTAAGTGACTAGGAAATATTTTGTTGCCAGAGGCTATGAAGTTCTGTGGATGCTTCCAAATGAAACATTGATTGTAGTGTTGATTGTGATTTTCAAAGGACTAGATGTTCCTTTCAGGCTTGTTAGCTTCTGGTAGAATCCAAATGAACTTTTTTCTTTCAAAGCTAAGGTACAGTTCTGACTCCCAAACATTTGTAATTTAAAGCTGGGCAGATGAAGGGAAGTCCCAAAATCTGAGGAAAGTGTTCACTGTTATACATTAATATATAAGAGGAGAATTTAAATAATAACTTCAGCACAATATGATTACAGGTTCACAAATCATAGCTTAAAGAACCTGTTCAAAGAGCAACATAGGGAAATATATGAAGATATTAGTATGTGAGACAGAGAGACTTGCTTGGACACTGCAGAACAACTAAAATGCAAGTCAATTTTAGTCAATTAGGAGATATTGTATGGAGATTTACCCATCTGCTGGCATGCAACAAATGTAGGCAGACTGAAAACATAAAATCTTTCTAGAAGCTTTTTATACAGAATATTTTGTGCTCTTCTGACTGTTTGTCTCCAGAAAGAAAATATTTTCAATTCAAGAGAATGCTTCATTTAATCATAACCAGTGCAACTTGAAAAAAAAGATTTATATGTGTCTTTTGAATTTTATATTGACTCTTTTACCATAATCCCTGGTTTCATCTTGAGATCTAATATTGTAGACACAGATTTCAGCTGTATTGCAAATGCAGAGAAGATCTGTCTTTCTTACAAATTTACCCTGTAAAAATGGCAAATTCTGTTGTTTCTAAGACAAAAATGGAGAGCAACAGGCAGTTCTTATCGTTTGCAACCTGGCTACCTTGCAGCTTTTTCCCAGTCTTGCTGGTTGTCTGGGCATTAGAGGCAGACTCTAACAGTAACAGTCATCAAGTGTCTATCATCAATTTACAGACATAATCACAAAGATTTAGGTGTTGCTCAGGCATCATGAAAGGAACACATGCTCCGAAGCATTGATCTGACTGTATCCACAGATTAGACCAGGTAGGCTACAAAGAACAGGCAGTTAATTTCTAGTGGGAACCAGTTCCGGACAGTGCTTGGATCTCATGGCAGTAGGAGATCCAGCATGAGTAACTGCAGAAATACTTTTAAGTCAAAGAAAATGATGTGGAATAAAACCTGCAAAAAATTTTCTACCCAAGTGTTGTCGCCTTGTTTTAATAAGCTAGATGGAAAAAAAAAATCTCACTGGGCCTTAACTTGCATAACCACGACTGCTCTGTGTTTTGCAGATAAATGGTGGCTGGAGGCTTGGTGATGGTGCTGGGAAAGACAGTGGGACAGTCAGGGAAGGAGTGGGCAGATGTTGGGTTACTGGAGGACAGTTTGCTGTGCCACTGAAGTAGGGCCAAGAGGAGTGCGATCAAAGGTGTGCTTGTAGGATGGATTTTGTTTGATCAGGTAGAAGCCCAGGTCCTTGTTGCAAAGCAAAGTGATGGCAGTGTAGTGATGGGAGATGGACTCTGGCTCCAGGGTCTGTGAGTGACCACTACTCCTTGTCTTTGCCCTGGGCCTGGGAATGTTGCAAAAGGTGATTGGAACCAGCCAGCTCCTGAGGCTTTTGTGTAGCTGAGGGTAGTCAGATGAGGGCTGAAGGCAGCTGGGTCCAAGGTGACCTGTTTCCTCCAGACCAAACCACACTTGTCTGATGACTACCCTGTGCTGCCACATTCTGGTGTGGCAGAAGAAAGCAGTAGCAGGTGGCACCATCTGAGGTCTGCTGTAAGCCATGACCTTGTTCACCCCCAACTTTCCTGTGGATACCTTTCTAAGACCTAACTACCAGAGTCTCCACAAGAGAACGAGTCCTTAGCAAAGGACTTTAAACAGAATATCAATGTTATGTTTTACTGCTGAATTTTGGATTTTGATATAACTCTGTCTTGGATGCTCCCCATTGCAGGCCTAAATGTATAGTGCTTTCTTTAATGATTATTTCTCTATGTTTAGATGTTATGAGGTTAACATTTTATCATATAGTTGCATTATCATTTACATTTGGAGAGTTCAGTCCAAAATATCCTCTTCTCTTGGACTTACACTCAGAAAATTGTTTTGAAACTTAGAGGTCACTAATTGCACGATTTTAAGGAGACTAGATGATAAAGAAGAGTCATGAGTTCACTCTTTCAGCAAAATCTGTATTTTCTGCTTAATCATAGACTTTTATACAAATGCGCAGTTTAGAAATAAATATTCATTTCCCTGCAATTTAAGCAACAGAATTTTAAAGTAGTATACACCTTGAATTGAAATTACTGATATAGAGTGAGTTGGCTCATCTCTATGGTAATGTAACACTGGATGCAGAAGATTTAATTTGAATTTTCCTGAAATGACAAAAGATAGTTAAGACTATTTTTGTTTGTTGTGTGTTATTTTTTTTTTTTTTTTAGCTTTCATGAACATTGTTAACAGAATTAGCTTAGTAATATCTCTGGAGGTCTGCTTGACAAAGATTTGTAAGCATAGTTAATTTTTATGTATTCTTTGGTGGTCTTCTGAAAAATCACTGGCAATACACTGCAACGTACAAAGTATTACTGTGGGTATACTTGTTGGTATTTTTGACTCCGCAAACTGATGTTGCACAGCACTCCACAGGTGCTTCTATAATCTTAATTTTTCACTAAATGTTTACCAGTTCCAGTTCCAGTTTGACCTGGAACAGTAGAACATCTTCTTAAATGTACTCCTCAATTCTGGGCTTCGGAATGCAAAAATCATAGGATCAATGATTGCATTGCACATTATGAGTGTTCCATTCACATGGAAAATGGACATGTAGCAAGCACAGTAAGGGTTATGTGGACAAAACCTTGCTAAGAGAATGTGAAGAACAAAGGGGGCCCAACAGCAAAGGAAAACTCCAAGAAAAATAGTCAGTGTAATTGCTCCTTTCATGTTAGTTCTCTGGTGGACCGTGCTGGTGGGCAGTGAGGCAATCATTTTAGCATGAGATCGAGCCAGGAGGAACATATGGACATAGAGGCACAGTATAAAAAACATCATTAGAGGGAACAGGATAGTGAAGGGAATGACTGTTGCAGCTTCATAGGAGAAGAGGGCAATGGCAATGCTACTGCCAGCACAGAACATCCAAATGATTGCCAAGATAACCAAGGCCCTTCTCAGTGTCATGATGTTATGGTACCGCAAAGCATAGAAGATAGTGATGTATCGATCTGCTGCAATAGCCAACAAGCTGAAAATAGATCCCAGTAAAGACAGAATGAACATGGAATCCATGGCATCATCCAGTTTTTTCTCAAAGTCCCCATGACGTGTCAGGTATCCCATTTTGCACAAGATGATAAAGATGTTCTCCAGAGTTTTGTACAAACTACCTAACATGTCTGAAATGGCTAAACTGCAAATGAAGAAGTACATGGGCAGATGCAAGTTCTTGTTTTTAACAACAGCAATAAGGATAAGCAGATTTTCCAGTATCCCAGCAGCAGCAACAGTGAAAAAAACTTCCTCTGGCACCACAATCTGGATGCAGTCAGTGACATTTAAGGAAAAATCACTTATATTTTCAAGGGAAGGAATGCTTGTCTGCCCTGGGTGTTTGTTTAAGTTGAAAGGCCTCTCAGTGCTCATCTCTTCTGTTCGTGGAAAGATTCTGGATCGCTGTTTTTTAGGTTTGGCTTTATTCTGAAGCTGACCTGTGAGTCAGACCATTCTTCTTTTGATCAAGGTTTCCTCCTTCATGTGAAGCAATTTTAAGACTTAACTGAAAGATTTGGAATTTCTCCTGCAATAAAACATGTAGAAACATAAATATCAAGAAGAAATTTACCACACAGATAAGGCAAAAATAGATATTTGAAATATCACCTACTGTGATGGAAAAGATATATTATCACTAAAGAGAGGCACAATTGGATTAGATAAAATAAGGCCTGTTCAAGGCTTCACTGAACCTTAGAGAAAATCAAAGTGAAAATTATCTCATAGTTTCAAAGTAATTTTAAAAAATAGATGTACTTTTCTTTACCAATGGGCATACCACATTTACTGAACTAATCTGACAGACTTCAAGAGTTAGGCAATATTTAGTGGCTCAGCTGTTTTCTTTGAGAAAGTCTGGCATTTCTCTCATGATTTGCAGTTTAATAGACACAAATAAGACCAATGCCAAGATAAACTGTTGTCCAGAACAGGAACATGTTTACCACCACACTGTTGATGGTGCAATGAAGTACCCCTAATTTAGATGTGAACATTTGTAAATACCAATGTTTTTAGAGGCATGTTAGGTAGTAGTGAGAGGCTTCCTTTTAATTCATATTGAAACTGTAATTTCATGAAATTTCATGAAAATATTTCTAAGATCCAAAGTACAATCTTTTCTTTCCTGTATTTTACAACCATCTATTAGACCAAATATTTATTTCAGCATCAAGATGACATTTTCCTTTCTCCATAATGATCCTGATCTAAACTACCTCAAAGCATACCGGAATCTTTAAAAAGAATAGGCTTTTTACTTATTTCATTAATGTTTAAATAGATACAATATTAATTTAGCTCAGATATGACCCATAAATTATAAGACACATTTTTTCCTGTCATTTTTTATAGCCTGTCTTGCAAAACACACATGCAGTTGCTATTTGGAAAACCCTCTTCTTTAAAGAACTGATATATTTTTCACTGAAAGGATTGTCAGGCTGCCCAGAGTAGTGGTTGAGTCACCATCCCAGGAGGTATTGAAATGATGTGTAGATGTGGCACTTGGGGGCATGGTTTAGTGGAGGACTTGGCAGTGCTAGGCTAACAGCTGAACTTGGTGATCTTAAAGGTTTTTTCCAACCTAAATTACTCAACGATTCTCCCTCTGTTTTCAAGTTTAAAACAGGTTTGTTTGACACTTTCATACCAGTAAGTCTTAAAATTCCTTTGGACATTTGTTCATCGTCAGGGGTGCTGAATACCATAATATGCTGTTACTATTCCAAAGGGAGAAGTCAAAATTTTAATTATTTTGCATGTAAACAATACTGTCTGCAAGTGTCAATATCTGTTACCAGGGCAGCTGAACTACTATCTGGATGTGATTAGCCCTAATGGAGATGGATGTATCTGTGGAAAACAGGTTTCCAAGTTGTGTTTGCTAATGTCATCTGCTGAGATTTCCAGTAAGGTGCTACTTGTGGTATAGAATGCTGACATTTGGACCACCTGCCTTCATGAATTTGATTGAAACAAGCTCACTTAAGGAAAGTATTCAGGAGAGTACCCACACATATGTGAAAACATATGTAGTGGAATAAGTGAACTGTATTGCACTGCAGCATGCATGAACATTCCAAAGGAAATTAGGTCAGCACCTGTCAGTATGTGAAGGAAGGAGTTAATAACAAGAATAAGAGACTTGACAATGTCTTTGTAATGATATGTTTTTCCTATTCTCACCTAGAGCTGCTGTCACAGTTAAGTTTTATGATTTCTAATCTAGGAATCTGTTTAACAATTTTCACTCTCTACAGAAAGACAACACAGACACTTCAGACAAAACCTCATTTCAATTGGATTTAAACGGGAATCAGTCAGCAAAAATATGTTTATGTCACTTTTTTCTCAGAACTGTTTTTTCATAATGCTTCTCTCTTGACAGTCATATCACTGAAATAATCTACCTGAAAAACATGAAGCTTCCTTCACTGAAAACATATAATATTATGAATGGTATGATATATCACATCTGCTGCTTATAATTTTACAGTGATGCTTTAGTAAGTACAACACTTGGGCAGAAGAGAAAACTTATAAGGTCTTTAGTGCATTTACAGTAAACTGAATAATTACATCACTTAATGTTGTTTCCAAACAATAGAAAGCCAGAAAAAGACATTCTCGTTTCAGAGAGTCTCCTTTCAGCATATTGCACAGTGTTTTATTAGGTTTCCATCAACCTAATTTCATTTAAGGTCTCATTTAAGGTCTAGGAATAAGTTTTTCTGACTAGCAAGAAATGTAAAACACTCAAAAGCAACAAATGATAACAGAAGACCTTTACCTCTGAAACACATTTGCAAATGCAGCTGTATAGCAAAAAATGCAAAAACCTCAACCTATCATTTTTCATGTTAACATCATGTCCTGGGGCAGAAATCATCAGGTCAGTAACACTGGATACTCAGAAATACTTTTTATTTGGAAAGAGGCAGTCTCCTGAGCAGGTATAATGAGCTGATAGCATCAGTGAAGTTACTAAAAATGCATATATTTGTAATATTACCAACATTTTATATTCAGTTTGTAGTTATCTAAAGCAAGACAAAGCAGCAAACTGGGAAAATGGAAGCCGGGACCAGAAATTGTACTGACAATATTGTACAAACTTAGGAAACAAATCAAAGTCAAATTAACTATCAATTGTATTCGTCACCATGATTACAGTGTGACTCTTTAAAACACTCTCGTCACTTGGAAAACATGTTTGCACTGGTTTATATTACACAACTAAGAGTCAGCCGTGGTACTTCTCCTGGTACAAGGCTGAGAATGCATCTGTGGATGCTGGGAGCTCCCAGTACTCTTCAAGATCAATCTTGGACAGAAAGCACAACTCTCTCCTGTGTGCCCAGTGCCTACTGATAACTAAAATACAATTTTTTCTATGGTAGAAATGCAATGAATTAGCATCTGAAAGGTCTGGGAATAATAGGTCTGCACTTGAATTTTTTTTTAATTGGATGAAAACTTATTCATTAAATAAATAAACAACACACTTCCCCTCAATCCCAAAATGTTAAATAAACTGACCTAGTCAGCTGTTCTAGCAATAAAAGTAATTTCAGTTGCAAGCTATAATGATAAGATAAAAAAATTATATACCCTAAATACTGTATTAAATTCCAGGTATTTTTTTTGCATCTATTATTTTTTTAATAGCAAACTATATATCCCTTTATCAGAGAGATCCCAAGGTGCACTTGTTCTTTAAATAGCTGGCAGTAAATAAAATCAGAATGGGTACTGGGTAGTCTCTTCAGATTTTGGACCATACAAAACAGCTGAGATAACTAGACAATTATGTAGATGCAATGATTTCTTTCCAGAACCATTAAAGGTAATAATTCTCTGTTCTATGCATACAAATGTTTTCAAAAATGTAATTCATTAGGAATGAAACAGAATAAGTGGTTTGTGTATTAAACACAGTATATACAGCATATTTCACAATCCACTCAGTATATACAGAGGTGTTAATTTGTCACTTGAAATACCACGACTTTTTCTCAATCCTAAACTCTCCAATATATTAGCACTTGCCTCTGATGTCATTATCTCTAGCATTTAATCTCCAAAGCTATCCAGTGTATAAACTCTCACTGTTTTAAATAAAAGTATCTCTATCGTTAGGGTACCTGGTTCCCCTTCTAAAACTTGGTCCTAGTGGAACTGGCTATGCTGCCTGGTGCTGCTTAGGATGACCTTCTTTGAAAATACCAGCCAAAGTCCCATGGATGGAAACTATGTATTTTTTCAGTCAAACCAAGCCAAAATGTTACAATTTTTTATCAAGATACATTTGAAAAAAAACTATGGACAATTACCTTTTCTCTTGTTTTCAGTTTTTCCAGGTGTAGCAGGCATTTAAGAAGGGAACAGGCCTCTCAAAAATATGAATGTGGAGGTTTAATTTTTAAGCAGCTGTTAAAAAAGTGAAATAACAACTTTCTTTTTCCTTTTTTTCTTTTTTCTTCAGTAGGCAGACAATGGCTTTCAAGGGGATAAAGGCGACTGGACCTTTTATAGGCAGGTGAGCTATGAGGACAGGAGGATCCTTACACTTGCTAATGGGCATTTCTTTTTGTCTACCAGCTGGGCTTAGCTCTGAACAAGAAAATAAGTGAAAAAACCACACAGAGCCCAATTCTACCTTGTCCTGCACATAGTATAGTGCTTTACAGTTGTTAAAAGTAACTGTGTAAGAAGAATTACTCTATGATATATAGACTGCTTAGGATCCTGCTAGCTTCTCTACCTCCTGTAGCTTTTCTGGCCATAATTAAAGTGAGGGTCACTGGCTATCTCAGAGTACTTAAACTATCTCACTGAATTCTAGGTTGACTGTGCTTAAGGTACCTCAGCATGGCCTGTATAAAAAAACCTGAACAGAAACCTTTCTGTTTGAGGAATGGTAGCAGATTATAAATGAAACATCCTCAGCTTCAGTTGTTAAACTCTTGAAGGGAAGAGTTTTCTCAGATAATCTCGATTTTAAATCTCTCATCATTTATTAAACAGACCCAAATAGTGCAGGAAGCATCCAAGAAAGTTGCTAAAATTTAGTGGAAGCACGGTTTTTAAATAGTGTATAAACATTCTTCCTTTTTGAAGCAATTTATCAACATTTTTTTTTCTTTCTGGAGGAGAGCTGACTGGTAACTTTGTGAGAGGTTACGGTTTCACAGCAAGCTCTGAGCCACCTGAGCAACTCACTGTGCTGAAAGGCAAATTTCCTGCTCTCCGTTTCTACCTGCACTTCTTTCAGGTTATCTCCTGTTATCTCCCTGGAGCCTTCCAAACCTTTTCTTCCCTAAACAGCTATGGCAATTATTATGTGTATGTATCACATTTTCTCCTTACAGCAGGGTGTACCCTGAAAATGGGGTATGCTGGTGGGGCTGACTTGTGCAGGGGCTGCAGCACACTGAACTGTCATGCCTGCAAGCTACCACACCTACCAATTTGCTCAGGGGAAACTAACTCTAACTTTGTGAGCACTATGCCAAAAACTATGTTTCTACCAGTGCCAAGACCATGCTATTTCTATCCAGCTCAGACATTCCTAGCAGCGTAACAATCTATGTACAAACACCAGCATGAGTAGTTCCTTGCTAGTGAAACTCGGATGCCAGGGTTCCTCCTCTATGAAGTCTGATTAACCAGAACCTTCCTCTTAGGAAACTTTCCCAAAATTTCCTTTGGGAATCCTGCTGAAAGCATTGGTGTTTCTCATCAGGAACCGAGAGGGCAAAAAAATTGTCCATTTGATAATTTTCTCTCATGCAAAACTAAAAAAATCTATATTTCAAAAACTTTGTTCAGCAGACACTGAATGAAACAGCAGCTGTGAATGGCAAGAGAGCAACAGGATTAATTTCCATCCTCTTCTGAATGTGAACAGTTTCAGTCACTGGCATTTAGGTGTAACAGAAAGATCTCTTTCCAAGGAAGGTCTTTCAGAAACTTGAGTTTCCCCTGCTTACTGTTGTAGGTACATGCTAGAAAAAAGTACCATATAGTCAGAGAACAGTGAGGTAGCTGGACTCTTTGCTTATGTTTCATTTTTCAGATGCCAGAACCTGTATCTTTTCATCAAAGTAAATATTGTTCATGTCAAAAACTAATTTAATACAGAATACAGTAATTATAGTTTTGATCTAATATTTTTCCTTCTAAGTATTTTAAAAATTTTTTTTGTTCTTTAAAATTACAGTCTAGGTAAAACAATATTAAATAAGGGCTTGTGAGAACAGTTAGGAAAAATTAAGATACTATGAGACCTGGTGTTGTTTTATCATATCATATTTTGAAATTTTATGAACAACTGCAATTAGTACCCATAATGGATTAGATAATTTATTCTTTTGCTTTGATCTCCCTCTAGTGTTCTAGGGTTAGCCAGGTGTTAATGACTGTTACGGCTATTCTGATGTCTACTCACATGTGTGGACATTATATTAAAGATTTTGTTGCCTAAACTCAAGTTCATGTACTGTCATCAGACCTAAATAAATGCTTTTTGTACAAGCGTGTTCTCTGCCATGTATCTTGGAGATTTACTGCATCAGAATAATGAATATACATCCTGTATGATTTCAGTGTCTACTGCTTTCTTAGAAATAGCTTTACACTGACAGAGACGGTACTTTCTAAAGAAAAGAGCAGAGACAAAAAAGAGAAGAGTATACATACACAAGCTAATTACAAAAAAATATTGTTGTCAATAAAGCTATACATATATCAATTGGGCTAATTGCTAGCAAAATATTACTCATATGATTAGAACTGTGGCTTCCCTATAAACAGCATTTCTAGAGTGAAATTAGGCTGTAAATCATGTTTGCCAAAATTCTAAAGTTAAGATATGAGTGTATATGTTGATTGAGAATTCTATATAGTATGTTTTTCCTGAGTTTGAAAACCGTAAGAATTTTCTGACCAAGTCATACAGTGGACAGACTGGAGGTCTTGCAAAGATTACAGCTGAAGAAAATGTAAAAGTTTGGTTTACTTCATGTGAATACTTCTTTTACTTTTCCCCTTAAGATCAGCATTGAAATAACACAATTATGTGTTCATTAATGAAAAATGCCACTATTAGGAAAGAGTTCCTTATTTGCATTTAAGGTTAGGTATATTTAATATGCTGTGATTTTGTTCCTAACAATAGAAAATAAAATAAAGCATCTAAGCTATGCAGAAAGTAACTGGCCAGGATTACTCTTCTCTGTATGGTAAGAGTGTAGCTTCATTAAAAACATGGGTACTGGGTACTTCAGTAAAGGTACTGAAAGCAAGAAAAGTAAAAATGATTAAGAAAAGATGGTCTGAGTTCTCAATATACTAAAAAAAATCTTTGCAGTAGCAGAGGGGAAAAGGAATTATTTAGGGTGTTTATGAATGAAATGTCAAGAACTGTTAAAATGACAGAAAGAAAAAGAACTTTAAGATGAAAACTCAGGAAATGTTTTCTGATTGATTAACTCCTTGTAGCAGTATAATTTTTCACATACAATTGCTGTGACTGTAAACTGTGCTGTTATCTCAAGTACCTGGAACTAAAAAAACTGCATATAGTGTTGGAGGTTATATAAAGGCACTTGTTTTGTCATGAAGCATAAACACAGAATACTCACAAAGTTATTAGTGAAATAATCCTTTTCATATCAAGCATGTAGACAATTTATTGAATGTGAGAGATCTATAGAGAGATAAAACCAGGACCTGTAGAAAATCGCGGGTTGTAAATGAACTAATGTACTCCTGACTGGTGTTTTTCTTCTTTATCCAGTAGTTATGCTTCAGAGGGGTCTTTTCCCCAGCGCAGACAGCACGTTGTGCCCTGCAGATGTGGAACTTTTTCAAGTCATTTAATACACAGCTATCAGGGAAGAGAATGAAATTCAGTGAAGATTTCCTGTCTTTGATGCTGGACAGTATAAGTGATCATGAGAGTTGTTTTTTAATTTCGCTCTCCATGAAGCTGCTGTTCCTTTGTAAAGCTGTGATACATTAAGAAATGTAATTATTGTGATACACTTAGAAATATAATTATTAGTCTATTGCAATTTTGAACAACATACTCTATCTAAGAAAAAAGCCCAAACAAACCTTTCTGTGCCTGATACAAGTAATTGCTATGGAAGTGATGCACTTATACCCTTTGCTAACATCCTTCTCCCTAGTAGATCAGTCTCAAGCCACTAGAGTGACTTAGTGACAAGTTACAAATATATGTTTCTTTATTAAGATTGTAATGGGATGATTCATGTTTCTTTGAAATATTAGTTACTGTGCCCCAGACTTTGTAGTCTGCTTTTATTACACTATTCTTTCTTATTTGTTTGAGAATAAATTAATTTTAGGTCTATCTATAGCTGTAACTTTCTGCAAGGAATGAAAAATTATATTGAATTTGAATACAGAACAAATAGCTCTTTGGTTCACTGTAAAAATAATCAAGAGGCCTTCAAGTGACATTTCTGGAGGCCACCACTTTGTTCTTACCCTTTCCAGTAAATCATTGTTTGCCAGTAATAGTGCCATCACAGAAATGTTATCAACAAGTATCAAGGAAACCTCTTTTACACAAAAGCATTAACCATTTCTTGAAAAAGAAGTTCTGTGTTTCTGCTCTAAGAAAGCGGTACTCCTAGATTTTCCTTTAGGACCCATTCATCATTTCTCTGGCTGTGTTTGCTTCAGTAGTTGCAAACAAAATAATAGTCAAAGTAGATGGTAGCATTAGAATAATATTTAATATTTTTAAATGACAGAAAACAAGAATGTGGATTTATAGCATTTAAGTACATTATCTTGTAAACCCAGGTATGTCTTATTGAAAAAAACATGCATAAAAGATAAAGTATCTTCTTTTCTGAGAATTACTTAAAAGTGCCATTGTGCTTTTTATCTTGCTACTGAACAAGTAAATTTATATCTCTTTATGCTAAAAAGTAAAAATAGTGAAAAGACAATTATTAAAAAATGAATTCAATAGATGGTTATTTTCTCTGGGAAATGTGTGGGCTGAGCAGGGTCAAGAAAATACCTCTTCGAGATGTGTTTTTTCAGAGCCATCTTCATCCCATATGTCTGAGAGGGAGAATGAATAGAAAAACAAAAATGGAAAGGCTCCAACCTGAATTTTGCAAGCCCATAAAAATCTGCTTGCATTTGGAGTAGTGGACACATAAAACTTTAACCTGGTTGCATGTCTGCATTCAGTGCTAGAAAGGCTTCTGTTATAGGTAGAAGATGATACAATCCCATTGAAAAGGGTGTGCTGTCACCCAAAGCCACCTCTGGAGAGGAGTGGGAGGTTTATGAAGAGACCCTAAATTAGGTCATTCTAGCTTGTCTTTTCCATGCATTAACATATGGAGCCCCCATGGCAATGATGCTGTGGTAGAACAGGTGTTTCTGCTTCTGCACAAGTACCGCAGAATTACACGCATATATGGGGGTGTGTGTGTGTGTGTGCGTGTGGTGAAATTTGGCTTCTGCTTCTGGTCTGAAAAAAGTAACGAGGAAAGTTGGAGGATAAATATTAGTTCAGGCATCTACAACAACATGTGTAAATTATAGGCATTTACTCTGCCCCAATTTTCCTTGTGGTTATCTGCTTCAAGGCAGAGACTGCTGCTGTCCACTGCCTTCCTCTGCTGTGGATTAACTATCTCCGAATACTGGCAATTAGAGTGCACCAAAGCACACAGTCTACTGAGAAATCTATAACCATCAGGTAGATCAATGGAAGTATGCAATGTTTACACTTGAGTAAGTGAAAACGGAATTTGGTCTCCCTGAGCAGACTGAATGCAACAAAACTATACCTGACAGCAGTAGCCCTCCTTAGATAATTCCCAGTCCAGATCCAGAAGAAGACTCATTGATGATCAGTTAAAAGATTTCTGAGGGATATGTGGCCTCTGGCTGATGCAGTGAAAAAAAAACAGATGAAGAAGGAAAAGCAGTGTACAAAAGATAAGAAATATTTCAGTAAAACCTTCCGTATAAATTAATTTCTTCAGGTGGCAAACTAAAAAATCTTACTCAAGCTTCATACAAGAGGTATAAAACCTCTGCCAAAATTTTTTATAAGAAGAACATAAGATGAAAGATTTTAGAGAACATTAGAAATATGACACTTTGTTCCACAAATAACATTGCATTTTTCACTAATTTATCCAAGGAGGCTTTCTGACATTAGATATATTTAGTAAACCTCCACTTACCTGCTAGAGAAACAGTGTGTGAGTCAGTTTGCTGGTAACTCTGGGAGAAAGATTATTTATAAAGCAAATGAAACCAGCATAGTCTTTGCGTAAGGGAAAGATTGGAACATCTAAATCAAAGAGAACGACATTTGTTTCATTGGCATAACCTTGAGTTAGGGTCACTTTAAAATAAATCATCTGCTGTCTCTTGAAACATTCATAAGAAAGAGAAACAAAATATGCCCAGTGAAAGGAAAAATATTTTGCTTCAAATGGATTACCCTTTCAGCCACTCCTGATCTTTATAACCTCCCGTCCTAATATTTGGCAGGAGGAGTCTGTAAATCAAGGAGACTATTCACAAAAGGACCATAATCCGTGTTATAAATAGTATTTAAACAGACAGGTAGATAGCTGAGATGTCATATGATGTTCATTGCCCATTGTCACTGTGTTTGTTTTTCAGTCTAACATCTCTACTAAAGACCCATCTGGTGGCTGAACTGAAAAGTTAGCGAGGTAGGGAAAGCTCCAGAAGTTCAACTGTATTAGTCTGAATAAATTTAAGTGATAATTACAAAGAACTATAATTCAGGTCATGAAGGTAAAAGTATGTATTGAGCTTTAACAATATTCTATAAAGAGCTGGCTGGCACTATTACTGAAACAAATAGGAGGGAATAGCATAAGTGAGTAACCTTAGGGAAAGAATTCACAGTTGGATCTATTAATTAGCAATTAAATAGCAATGCCCAAAAGCAGAATTATATTCTTAACAGTATAAACTGAGAAAATTTGTTTGCTTCCAGGGAATCAAAGGAAAGTTCAACTCTACTACAGAAAGGGTGAATTCAGGCTCAAGAACCAAGGATTGAATTCATCTGTGTGCAGAAGGACTGGTAAAAACATAAACCCTCTTCAATAAGCAGTTTGACAGCTCTAGTGAGAGTCATTTGGATCTCTGGAACTTAATTATTAGAGAAAAAAGGCTTAGCAACACATTCGAAGGGAGGGGACCTGAAAAATAAAAAAAAGTTCATAAAATGTAAAATATATTCATTATCTTTGAGCATCCTTCAGATTGCCAAGGAGGAAAGAACTGTCTCACTTTTACTCTTTCTGTCCTGAGTTGCACATAGGTTTCATCTTTGCTTTTAAATTCCTTTTCTTTAGAGAAGTTGGGCCTGGTGAGTGCCATTGTGATACTCAAATGAGTCGTGGAAGAATAGGACAAAGTCAAGGCAACTGATGTCACAAGAGTGCAGAAAATTTTTTTACTATTTGTTTTCACTTGCATTGTCCAACATTTAAAAAAAACTCCTTCATATGTACCTGGTTATGGTCCTAGCTCTTGAGTGCCAGCTTCAAGGGTACTCGTACTTTATCGTGTCAGGTGGTTTTTCTAATGTTAATGTTTGCGTTTTCTGTTTTGTGAAGGAAAGGTATGTAAATACGAAAGGACGTGTCAGAGACAGGCTAAGAGTTATTTGATTTTTTTTTTTTATATCACTATGTAAAACCAGATGTACTATGATGAATTACAATGAAAAAACTGCTAGAATTGCGTGTCATAAATAAAAAATGAATCCCTGTTATCACACTGCATAAAATATAGTGTTTCTATTTAAGGATCCATTAAATCAGTAGATAATTCTAGTTTGAAAGATGAAAAATGCAAAGTAATTAGAGAATGATCTTATCACCTAACAAACTTCTTACAGTGATTTTACCAGTTCCGTGCTTAAATGACTACGGTCAATCTAATAGTTGTATTGCATAAGTTTTCATCCCACTGTGTTTCATTTCCCAAGAGCACAGCAGGAAATAAACAGTATTTTCACAACATGTGAAGAGACAAAGAGATCTAGAAATTGTGGCAGTAAAAAGCTCTATAAATAGTCCAGGCTTTCAAGGAGGAGACATGATTGGTAAAGTTGACTAGAAGAAGTGTGAGTGAAAACTGGGGCCTCAGGTCAAGAGAAACACAGATACCATTTCCAGAGTATACATTTTTTTCCATCTAGTAGACAGGGAGTACATCAACTGTAGTTGATTATCAATATTAAATACTTAGCAAAGTCTCAGATTCTGTAGCCATGACCTTTAGCAAAAAAAGGAAGCATGGATTTAGCCTGCCATTTGATTCTTGCTTAAGAGCAGATCTGTTAGGTCCTTTTTCATTTCATGCCATTCTCAGCATGCTGTGCAAACTTGGAGCTTTGCATAAAAGGCAACTGTTAGGCTACTGTATCATCAGAAAGCAAATAATAATCTTCTAGAGACAGACGGCTTAAGGAAACATTAACAGGAGAAGAGGTTTTTCTTAAGCAGAAGACAGACTAATCGTGATTGTCTGGTAAATAAAAAATATGTAAATATTTGCAAAATTATTACTAATAATCCAGTATTTGCACAAAAATACTCATAATTTTTTGGTGACTTGTACTGTGAAAAAAAAAAATTAAGTTTTAGGGAATTTCTGGAGGTAGACTGGTAATGAACTGATCCCTGAGGCAGTGCCATATGGTCTAACAAAGCTCCAACAAGAAGGATTCAGCCAACTTTTTCAGACGTTATCATGTTTTATCTTGCATACTGAAATATAGCAAGTGTGATGATAAAATCTGGTATTAAAATACCAGTGGAGAATTTTTTTGACAAATCTGGGTTAGATAGAGAAGCCCAAGATGCCATGCTGGTGTAGCTCTGTCTCCAGCCATCACATCGTGCTTGGTTCCCAGCACCTCACAGCTGAACACTGTTGAGCATAAATGTATGGTTACAGTGCCACACCCCAGGGAATCTTGATTTATTTGTTAGTAAATACTTGCAGTAACAGCAAAGCTACCGCTCTTATTTTCTTGCACTGTGTCGTTATATCTAGTGTATTGGAGCAAGAGGAAAAGAAGAGCTGGAGCCTTCCCAGCTGGTGTGCCCTTGTTTAATGATGTATGGAAAGGGCAAGTCATGAACCAGCAGCCTGAGGGGGAGTGGGTAGTGGCAACATGACCCCTTCACCAAGGCAGGCTGGAGGGAGTAGTAAAAGAAGGTTGGGGGATAAGGTTGGCTATGTAATTATGGTCTCCTCCGGATTTCTTTAAAATGGAAACCTAGTTTTCTGATCCTCTTACCTTCCTCTGAGGTTATGAGAAGTCAGTTTCTGGTGTCAGCCCAAATGGGCAGCTGCACTTAATTTTATCAGCCCAAATGTCACAAGAGAGCACTCTCGGCTTTTCATTTCAGAGGCCTCACACGTGTATTAATGCAAATTCTTGCAACAGAATTTTTTTTAACCTCTTCAATTTTTCTAAAGGAAATTGTCTGTTAAACTTTGTTAAAACCAACAATATAGTCAAGGAGTGTATTAGACTCAGTACATGTAAGGGTTAACTGCAGTTTCATGGTCTACTTAAATGTTAACACTTATTTTTAAATACTTGGATTTTCTATTTTTATATTGTACTGTTACAAGTGTTTTGGGTATAATATTGCTATTCAATATGAAAGATTAGAAAATTTTTAAAATGAAAATCTGGCATTACTTTTGCTGTGTGATATGGTTTTCATGCACGTAGTGCAGTGGTCAGATACTTCTCAAATACTGGTGTTCAAGGGGATCAAACTATTTTCTGTAGATGTTCAGTAATTTCAATCAGAAAGTCATGTCAGGAAAATTTAGTAATCTTTTAAAAAGGATAGAAAGATACATTAATGTCTTCAAAAATGAGAACAAGAACAGTTAAGAGGAATATATATTTTATTACGAGTCATTGAATGTCTAGGATAATTCTCCTTTTTTTCTTTCCTAATTACTGTTTGCTTTCTCCTCTTTTCCCCTTTATGGAGCTTTTGGGGGACATTCTAACAAAAGAAAACCTAGAGGGTACATTTGTTAAGTATTTTCTGCATCATTATCCACTATCAAAATTAATATTTAATTATTTTCACTTTCAAAAGGCAAGAATTGTGGTGCATAACAACAGGTTTTTCAGTTTATAAATTTGTTTGTATGAAGAACTTTATTTTCATGATTGTCTCCCATTTATTTAAATTTCTTAACTTCTTTTTGCTTTTTCTCACTAATTTTGCTCTTGCAGTACTGCCAACTGTATAATTGCTCTTGATGTAGTTTTCAGTGAAAGCTAGTTTAATTGACACAATTGCCTTTAAAAAATAAACATATCATTAATTTTGCTTTACACTTAGATAAATGACAACATTTGCATGTAGATTGGGATCATTATACTTTTTAAGAAGTATCTGTAAATATGGTAAAAACCTAGAGATATTCAGTATTATATGAACTTAAAACCAATAAAGCCTTCAAGATAGATACAATTTAATTTTTTAACAGGTCTAGTCTTTCAAAGTTCAGGAGAAGCAAATACCTTAGAAGGGAAGTATCTAGGACTCAGTATTCTCCTCTTCCAGAACCTCCTACAAGGTAGGAGAACTTCCCTCTCCTCTTTCTATCCTTATTTATGATAAGCATTGGTAATGGCAGACTGTGGCACAGGTCAGGTAGTTTTGATTGGAAGTCTTCCTCAGGATTGCTTGTTTCTTTTATTATTCACTACCCAATAGGGAAGCTGTGTTTTATTGCTTAATTGCAAAACATGCATCACATTAAAGACAACAAAATGAAGTTTCATATAAAGTGATAATCTCTTGACTAGGTCTTCTAGTTTGCTATTAACAGGCAGAAATTTTGTTTTTAGTTGGTGCAGTTAATTTAAAAAAACCCTCATAAACTTCAAAATAATTTGCATAGAGAAATAAAATGCAACATGAGAAGTTTCTTGATTTGAACTTTAACATTATATTTGACTTTTTATTTCTCATTAAAAAAAATTCTGAAGAAATCTGAAGGTCTACATAAAGTTTTATATCTTTCTGTTTCCTCTAGGTAGGAGAAGAAACATCAATGCCTTTCACACTAATTTAAGTTAACAAATGAAAATATGGAAAAGAGTAAGTGTAATGACAGGGATAAATATTATGAAAACACACTTTCAGGACAGTAAAATAATTTGTCCACTTGTTGAAATCTCTAGCTGATGATTTGAGATTGAGGAATTGCTTCAGCTGTTATAATTTTTCTTTCTTATCTTGCTCTCAGAAAAGGCTTGAGCCTTGGAGTCCTCAGTGGAACTCTCTGAGGGCAAGAGCAGCACTAAGTCTGTTGTTGGTAATGAGCAACAGGGAGGAGAAGGGTAATCCTTTGAAAAAGCAGGTCGAAGAACTCCTTTTATTTTCCTTGTTTCGTTTTGTGCAGAGGCTTCATGTTGGACTGAGACAGCATCTTTATAATTCTAGGTTTGTAGCTGCACTTAACCTGACCATGTGTACTACCTTTTGTTCTATAAAATTCTGATTTATCTTTATTCTTGAAGCTATGACAGTAGAGTAAGCTGAATGGGAGGAACAACTTCGGAGAGTGGAATAATGCAATATAAAATATGACCTCCTAGTGTAGTGACTGATTAGGTGGAGGAGGATTCACTGGAGCGGCAAAGACAGCTCATGCAATCTTTATTTCACTTAAACCCAAAAAGACAGACAGCTGAAAGTGCTGTTAGTGCAGAAATATTTTAATTTACTTTTTCTGATGACCATTACATATCACTACCTGATAAAAACCCCACCATTGTCCAAATGGATTTTTAAAAACAATTTATCTGGATGGTCCCTAAAGGCATTGGCCACTGTTGTGTCTCTTTTTTTTAACTTGGACCTTTTTTTGACATCTAATTTTTCTTACATTTCATTTATGCCTTTATGAATCAGGTAATTTTTTAAAATGCTATTTATATACTTTCATATTCTGTTTAGTGTGAAATTATTACTGTCTGAAATAACATACTTATAATTTTTGGCATGCAAAGAACAGAGATAATCAATATAACAACTTTGTCTATTGTTTTTCCCTGTTAAGACATTATTATTCAGCTTTTGCTTTAGGTTTTTGGTAGAAATTGATAGAAAAAATAGTTCTTCAGGCATTTTTAGCTTTTTTTTTCTCTGACTATTAATTAGTCTACAGCATGCTTTTACTAAATGCTTTATTTGTTTAGTGTGACAGAAAATCAACAAAGACTTGCATTTTGTTCTCAGTCTAGTTTATACCTACCTGCCTATTATTCCCACTAAATATATTTTCCATTGACAGTGTTTGGTTATCTGTTATGCGTAATTGAAAAGCCTCTTATATTGTTCATTTGTCATTCTCAGCCAAGCATGGGTACGGACACTTGGAGCAAAAAATTGAACATGTTTGCATTTGTAAATTGAATTCTTTGTTCTTGTACTAATCTTCACAAGTGACATTTAGGCTCATTAAAAAAAAAAGGAAGAAAAAGGGAGAGACTGTTCTTGCCACACCCCCTCTCCCCCCTAGCCCCCATTTTAAAAAATCTTACTTTCATTCCAAAGCCAAAATATAGTTGGTCTTGGTAGGAAGTGGGGGCAGTAGAGCTTGTGGAAGATCGGCTTTTACAGTTCAGTACTGACTGTTTAATTTTTGTAATACAGTCACATAACAAATCCAATAATGAAGGTATGCGAAAGAATAGATTTACAGCACAAAGCTTCATCAAAATAAGAAGGTAGCATAAGAAGACAACGGACAGAAAATGAAGAAGATTGGTTTAGACACATTGGCTTGGTCTCTATTGCTCCAATGTCTGAGTGCACCATCTTCAATGTGATTGTCTGCACAGTATCGTTGAGGTAAGAAAAGAGTCTAAACTCATTTTTTCTAGTTGTTTCTGCCAATGGGTAATTGAGTCATGGAGAAGACGAGAGGGACTTTACGGTATCTTTGCAGTAAGACAAAAGCTCCTTAGATCTAATTTTAGACTAGCTATTAATATTAGCTCATCCTTTGTGACCAGCTAAAAGCTACCATGTCCCAGGGCAGAGCCACAACAGTGCTTCTTTCTGGAGCTGGTTTGGCCACTTTCCTCTCTAAGACTACAACAAGGATCACCACAGCAAGAAGAGAGGGGGATGATGACGAAACAGAAATTTCCAGGAACTATCAGACAAAAACCAAAGGTCCAGCTAGTGAAATATTTTGCTTACAGCAGTAATCATTGGTGGATCAGTTCACCGGATTTTGTTTAGTAATTACACTTACTAAAGTGTACTTAGTAAGCTTGAGATTTTTTGGTTGGGTTTTGGGGTTTTACTTTTTTTATAGTGTGGTTGTCTGGCCTCCCTTTGCACTCATGTAAACTTTTAGCCTTCAAAGAATCCTTTTGCAATGTGTTCCTCAGGTTTATGACCTGTGGGATAATTTTTTTCTGCAGGAAGGATGTTTCACTTTTATTGTATAGAACACGACTCATTTCTCATTTTATGAAGGAGAAGTTGGGTTTTGGTGAGGAAGGAAGACAAGGATAAGGGCATATTAAATATTGGATGATGTCCCAGTTCAGGTTAATTCCCTTCCGATGATGAACAGTGAGCTTTTTTGTACTGATCTCATGCAGTGGGGTTCTGTTTTGTTTTTCTTTTTTCTGAGAGCTGGACTTTTTTTCTGATTTCTGGCCAGGAATATCTTCTTCCCTAGCTTCAGCATAACCTTTCGAAGTGTTTCAAATTTTTGAGCTGCTTAAACATCCAGGAATTATGTACTATTTAAACTTCCGAGAATAAGTAAAACCAAAGCTTAAAAAAAATACAGATGCTATAAATGGTTTCCAATCCAAATATCCATGTCTGTAGACTGATGGTACAAAAGAAAAGGTGCATATCTGCACTAGACATTAAAAAGAGTGGGCTATGTTCTCTTGTCTCTTCTCCTCACCAGGAGGACTTTCAGCTTCCGTCAGTCTCACTTATGGAGTGCAGGATCTTTACATCTCTGCACATGGTATCTTTTTTTTCCATCTCTAACTCTCCCTCTCACTCCTGCAGAAAGCTACTTGCTTTTGGTTTCAACTCCTTTTTGCCAAATTACCTCCCTGCTGTTCAGTTTTATATATCTTTTGTCAAGGGATTCACCTTGCTGTCTTGTAGTCTCATAACTAGCAGGCAGTTTGACGTAGTTTGGTGGTGTTGGTGTATTTTGTTGTCCAAGGGCTTGCTTTAATTTAAATGCAAGATTGTCAAGGCTTAATGAATAGTGTTGTTTATGGTCTCTTGTCAGCCCTTGGAACTGCATTCTAAATTTAATTAAAAAAAAACACAAAGAAAGTAAACATTAGAAATGTGGGGATTCTTCATTTTTAATTTGACCATTAAGACAGAATGAGTTTTCAATACTAAGCAGTTTATAGGTGGCAAATGGAAAAATTTCCCAGATCATTACATGTGTTTAACTAGTTATAAACTACAGTAAAGATCCTATAACAGGAAATTTGAGCACTGCAAGTGGTGAGAAGGTCTCAAGGAATGCTTCTTGAAAAAAGCCACCATTGAATAGGGTCACAACAACCTGGACTATTCCTGCTAAGTTGCCTGTCGGGGTCCAAGGCAGCCTGCAAGGCAGAGCCAGAAAGAAAAATGGCCCTGATGGATTTGCCCTGAAACATGGTCCAGCCAAACTCCATATATGCTGATACCTCACAGTTTTTACAGAAACGACGACTCCAGAGGTGGAATTTCTTTCTTCCTTTCCCCTCTTTAGCCTCTTCCCCCTAGCCTTCCTGAACTTTCCGTGAATCAGGAAGGCAAGTTCTGAAGACACCTTGCTCCATAGAACAATATCTCATACCCATTCTCTGAGAGACAACACCTAAAACCTTCCAGCACCTACAGCTATGGCATTTGCTGATCATAAAGTTCGATTTTTTAATTTCTGTTACATTTTGATGGGCTTATCACCGATATTTAGTAGAAGAAGAGATGAAGAGACATCAGGTTTCTCAGCAAGAGGCCATTACTGCCCCAGTCCTTTTCTTCTTTCTGTGATTTCAGCCATCAAGTTGAGTAAAAGAGCCAGAAGAGAGACCAGGCTGTTTCCAGCATCCGTCTCTTTTCCACCAATGGGCAGTGCAACTGAATCACCCTAAAGGAACATAAGCAGATGCAATGTTCTGCACCATTCATTCATTGTGGTACAATTTGTACGCAGTGTGAACACAGGATGTATTTGTGAGGTGGGTCTGCCATAACGAGGGAAGCATTGGCATAAGTTGGCTGTGATCTTGAAGTGGTTGAATCACACTTTTAAAAAAATTCAGTTGAAAAAAGATTTTTCACACCAGGATTATTAAGTGAAACAGCTAAAATTGAAACAATTCTAAATACATCCAAGAAGCAGAAGAGTGAAGGCCTTGTAACAATCACATTGATCTGGAAAGTTAACACAGAACCCTGCACTTTGACATTCATGTTTGGTCTTTGATGTTTTGTATTAAAGAAAGCTCCCTCCTTCATCTTTTTATTCAGAAAATGTTTTTCTTTAGCAAGCGATGTGTACTTTACCTTTTCATCTTATCCACTGTAGTTCAGGGCTGTTAAAGGACTACATTTGCTCTCAGTGGAACTCAAAACAGCTTGCTCTTTATTCAAAAAGAAGGTGCATAATTACACTAAGCCTGAACAATGGAATAGTTCAGAAAGTGAAATAATAAACACCAACACAAAAAATTTTGTATGGTTTCACACATCCAGTGTACTGATTATGAAAGTTATTTCTATTTAGAGTTATTAATGATAATTCTACCACAATAATTTGCTTATGGAATACAAGGTTAATGAGAGAAACGGCAAAATATGACAATAAGGAACAGTGCATAATTAATCAAAATGTTATTTAAATCTGAGCTTTGAAATAATTTTAATTATCACCTTTTAGGATAATGATATGGCAAAAGGGAGAGGGAGTGCATTTTGCCATCTGTGAGAGATTCATATTCTTGCAAATGCCCGTGCACGGCTATAAATACATCTGAGAGTGATTTTGGTACTGGAGTGTTGCTAACAACTGGAGTTGAAGAAGTTATTTTGTTTTTCCACTAAGAGGCGTCTGTGCCAGATGAGGAAATACAAGATGGTCAGCAAGAAAGAGCTCGAAAAAAGAAGTGAAATAAGTGGTCATTATGCTAAGAAAATATGAAGTGTCTTAAAAGAAAGATTTCTGTAGATTATGTCCATCTCTTTTACTATTTACAAACCTGTCTACTTTGTAAAAGCAACATTGCAAAGGGCATGATTGTGCATGGAAGATATTGAATAAATGCAAAAGTTTTCATAAGCTGTCTGTACTTTATGGATTTTGGAATAAAAAGTGTTGCATGTAAACTCTAAGGCATCACCACTGCTAAATTGAAAATTAGGGAGATAAATCTTGTCGTAAATGCAAACTATCCACTAGGAGCCATTAGGTTCTTTCATAAAAGCAGTTGTGTGTTCAGAACAGCAACAGCAGTGCAAGGCTTGCTCAAGAAGTGTGGAAACCCATGGTTTGCAAATACGGCTGTTTGACAATTTGACACACAGTGCTACAAATAGGCATTACTTTCCAAACTGCCCTATGTGTCAAGTGTTTACCAAAATATGCAATTTCTAAAGATATGTACAAAATATTCTTTAACTTCAGACTACTTAGAAAGAGTTGAATGAATAACACAATGTAACACCAGATTCTATCTCATTTATCCAGACGATGAGAGAGAGTTCAGGGGTTATCTGAATACAGCTTGCAGAAACATAAGCAGTAGTTTCAAATAAACGATTTTAAACATCTGAACAAAGTACAAAGGCCCAAACTTGAAGATGGATATATTCAGATTCTCATTTTCTTTTTTATAGTTAATAAGAGGGGCAATGTGTGAAGGGTAATGTAGTGATAATTTAAATCTATGGCCTGCATTGTGCACGGGGCCAGAATGCATGGCCCTTGCAACATAGCTTAATTACTAGCTATTGCTTCAATCGGTGATATTAGCCATAAACATCATATTCTCAGAGGTATTTTGTCACTGATTTCAACGGAAGCCTGGGTGCATCCCACTTGACACGAAGTCCATTGTTTTGTAATTGGCATTTCTCCAGCAGCAACTCTTTATGTGACACAGAGCACTAACAAGGTCTTGCTCTGCAGTGGTAATGTCTAGGAACCACCTATAGTCCTCACAGTATTTAAAAAAAATGTTTTCCAAGTCAGCTGGCAATGTTTTAATATGATGTAGCAAACTAGATATTTTACAGGTACAATTCAAATTGACCACTAAATATTCTGACTTTTCTTAGGGGATTTCTATTTGTATAGCAGTTCTGACTAGTTTTGGGTTTTTTCCTCCTCAAGGGCAGGAAAAAGGCTTGTTCACATGAACAGTGTTTGCAGTGGGGCCTTTGTGTGAAATAAACTTTTCAGTTGACTACTACCACTATAGTCAGTTTTATAAATTTCACTTTAATTATTAAGAAAAGACTAATTATTTCTCTGCTTGTTCTCTAAATCTCTGCTTTAGGTAAAGGTTACCAAATTATATTACTAATAATTAAAAAATATTCTAGATATTTCCAATGGAATTGCAAATTCCAATGGAATTTAAATAGCTCATTACAGACCTTTAAAAATAGATTTCTGAGAGGGTCTTTTCATGCTATGTTAATGTCTTCTTTTACAAAAAGTGCAGTTCCCTAACATACAAGTTTGAAAATATGTAACCATTTTAGACTTTTGGCATTGTAGCTTTGATGAACACTTGTACATCAATTTTGCATTAAATGTCTTATTTTGACTTTGCTGGTCTCTAAACTGTCTCTCGAGCAATGTGGTAGCGTTTATGAACAGTGATGAGGCTGGGTTGAAACTGATAGCAAAGTGCAATGACTTCATTCTGTCATGAATTGAGATGCCTGTATTAGCATTTGATGTGTGAAATGCATTTTTCAAGCTTCCTGGTACTTAAATATTTCTACTGCAAGTAAACTACCTCCAACCCATCTTGGGATTGATTATTAACTGCTTTATGGGATGCAGTCACAGTATTGTTAATGGCAAACTGCACGGATTGACTCTGAAAGATTCAGCAAGAAAAGAAATTGCATTTCACATATTAGTTTTTATGCAAATAGAGAGAGCTGGAGAAGTTTCCTGCGCTACACTAAATGAGAACAACTAACTTACTACATGGGGAGCGGTTGCTGATAATACTAGTTTTCTTCCCCCTCCACTACACTCTTGCTTCTTTGTCAACCAGATTTTTATTACAAACATCAGAGTTTTCCTGCTGGACTGTGTCTTTGAATTGCAGTATTTGTTTCATCTGACCCTTGTGTCTAAATGGATTTATGTGCTGATTGAAGAGACAACCCCTTTGATTACATTCTGTTGCAGAGAGAGGCATACAAAAAGTATGATTATGCGAACTCCTGTATCAGGCTGTAGCTGGTACATGAGATATGATTGCAGGCAGAAACAGGCTCACCATCTCTCTGCATTCAAGTCTCCCTCTTGATTAGAAGCAAAAGGTATAGATTATCTGGATGCAGAACCTAAGCTAATAGCCTCACTTTGGAGTTGATTTGCAGCTGATTGAACGGAAGAACAGGTAGAACTGGCCTCTGTCTGTCTGTAAGACGCTGCACAGACATATTCACCATGATTCTTGCATCGAGATTCTTTCCTCCTTAATAGGTTAAAGCCTGTCTTGTAGGAAGATGTCCAGGCTTGATTAAAAAAACCCCAAACAACCATCCACCCACAACAACTCAAAACTCTAAGTAATGGAGAATTGCCGTCTGTTTTCTAGTTTTATAGTTTTTATATATGCAATTACGCAAGGGGCAGAATCCCACCAGAGTCAAAGAATGCAGCTGTGGAACACAAACAAAATCCAAGTAGAATGTGCAAACAGAAAACTGTTTCTTCTTCTATGGGTTTCTCCTCCTTGCTGAAACCTGTCATCCCCTCATTCGCTTCTGGTGAACTAATTGCCTTTAATCAATATCATAGGCTATTATTTTGTATATAGAATATTATATTTTTTTAGAAGTATAATTCTGGAAAGTCAGTTCAGAATAGCCAAGAGTTCAGAATATACTGGGAGTGTAATGAAAAAACACCCCTTTTTATAACTTCTCTTGGATCTGGTAGTCAAGATGTGATATTTCATAAGTGCCATTGTAAACATCTATAAATAGTTCCAAAAAGAAGAAAAAACCTCTTTGAAGTAGTGTCACAGTAGCTAAGTATGAAAAATAACAAACCTCAAGCAAATTAACATAATTAGATAATTACTGAATTTATAGTTTCTATAAGTCCTCTATCATTTGCACTAACACTGCATTAATTCTGTATTCTATTATAAGAGAGTGAGAGATTATAGATCTATTATTAAACACTTATTGCCTTAGGCCTTTCACAGATATTTTTTGTGGATTCTGCTGTATTAAGTTTAAAATAAGTATTACTGAGTTGCACCGACAGTTGGTTTGGATAGCTCCAGTAAAACTACAAAAAATATTCAGAAAATTGGGTTAACTAGTCTATTCCAAGACTTACACCTATTCTGATTTACACAGGTTACTTTTCTAACCTCTAATCAAAACCCTATATTTCTGCATATGTCTCAACCTCCTTAAGTGTTGCTTTTCGCTATTGCTGCTATGAGAAAGTGTTTCCTCATATGTGAATTATTTCCTTTGTTGCAATCAAAGTCAGAATGGTATGGAAATAGCATGAGTTGAAAACTGAAATTTTGTTTTGACAGATTTGTTCTAACAGAATGATTACTTTTTCATATTAAGTGCCTACTTTTCCCTTTCATAAGAGGAAAATGATAAACGAAGTAAAAACAAACAATGAACTGTGAATTACTTTGATTTGGACAGACTTGCAGCGCGCTGTGAGAGTTTTAGGTCAACCTTGCCCTGATCCTATTTTTTGTATGGGACAGGTTCTTCTTACATATAATATTCTTGTAATTCTTGGTAACTAATTGAATACCACACACTGTTTCTACCCATTTTACCTCTGCAATTCCATTCATTTAATTATCCAGGGATACTAGAAGCAGTCTAGAAACACAGGATGATAAAAAGACTACATATGTCAAGTTCACTCCACTGCAGCAGATGGAAATCAAGGAAAGTACATCAGGAAGTCATGTATCTATTAATTTTTTGTCTCAGACTACAAAACGTTTGACATTCCTCTGACAGAGGGGATTTAACAGCTATGACTGAAAACACGACCACTGAAAAATCTACCATGGATGAGAGCAGAGAGCTCAAGGGACACAGTGTGTTAGTACTGGTACACAGTCAAAAAAATAACAGTCCCAGAAAGCAATTTATGCTCAGGGCTGCCAAAAAAGAGGTGGTAAAACAAACCAGCCAACCCAGAAGACATCCTCCATCCAATCTGTAGAAGTCAGATGTCTTATCTGACATGTGATATTGTCTGTGTGTGTGTGGGCAAGCTGGTGTGATGGATGCACTTGGCCCCCTTAACTAAACTAGCAGTAGTTTTGTAGAGGTTCCAAAGGATGTAAAGACCTGAGCCACAGATGGGTAAGAATTTCCCTAGAAAACCCACAAAGGGCAGAGTGACTTGATAAACATATGAGCTTGGAACATGGATTTTGTGATTAACACATGAATAGTGGATGGTTTTTCCAATACTCATTTATCAAGGAGAAAAGAAAATTGTGGGTACATGCAAACCCTTCCTGACATAACCACTTTAGCCCATAAATATGACAGCCTAAGAGAGTCTTCTTTGAGCTCTCCCAGCTAGGCAGCATGGCTGCACAGTGATCTCCCCTTTAGAGTTGGGATGCCTGTAAAAGTTGCTTCTCGAGGCAGAGAAAGCTTTCTACTAACAACAGATCTTCAGATGAGTGCAGTTTGAGTTCTCTGTAAATTGCAATTGGACTGCATGCCAGTGACTTTCCCCTTGAGCTGGGACACCTTTCAAGGTCTGAGATTCCTTCCTTGAGACTGAGAGATTCTTCCTTACCCAAGGGAAGAGAGATCTCTCATTTGCAGCAGATCCTCAGTAAGTAGCTAATAGAATGCTAAATTAATACTAATGAACTCCATGTGCTTCATTCCTTTAGATACAAACCTTTGCCCAGCTCCAAGACTAAGGTTGGACTTAACCACACCTAACCTCCATGAGGAGTTTAGAAAGTGAGGGGGTCCGCTCTGAACCTTGTGACTCAGTAGGAGAGTCTCCCTTTTCCTTTTGCAATTTTGGTCTCTGTTTATATCATTCTAAATTGATTCTCCCTTAATTTTTTTATATATGTTTGATCCACAAGGTAAGTAAGAAGGGCTTGTAAGAACAGCCTTAATCCATGTAGTAGGAAGCAGAAAGGGTAAGAAACAAATCAGGGAGAAAAGTAGATTATGACAGAGAGCAAAGAATGAAAAAAGGAAGGAATAAAGGCTAAAAGGATAGCTTGGAGCTAGAGGGAGAAAGAGCAATTCTGAAGCACTACAAGGTGCTTTGGGATTACTGCTACGAGGTGCTACAGTGATTGTTGCTTGGTGATGCTATGTCTGGAGACACACCATGCATGAACAGCTGTAAATAGATAACTGTGGCAAGGATGACCTGTGGCTTGGTGGGTCTGGAAGAGGAGTTCAAGAGGTGAAACGTGCACCTGACATATCAAATATCCGCAGGAAAGAAGGGTTGCACTTTGTTTGCTTGCTATATGTCTGTGCCAGGGTTTGCTTCTTTTCATGGAAAGACTTGGAGCAACAGGATTCCTTCATGAAAAGGGCTATGAGTTCATAGGACTCTGCTCTGCTCTGTGAAGTTTCCCAGATCACCTTCTCTGGAGGATTTTCCAGACTGTGTGTGGGGTGGTACCTTGGAATGCCAGAAAGCCTATCGAGGTTCCTCATTATCTTCTGGGTTGAGGGGGTACCATGATTTTGTGTGTTGATGGTGTGCAAGGATGTAGGACTTGGGCATAGGAACATGAGGGTGAAAAAAGGGAACAAATATAACATGAGCATATTGAGATTTCCAAGGCAGGGATCTGAGACTGATTACAGCTACTGTTGCAGCCTACAGCTGTCTCTTATGTGGTGCTGTATTGTGTTTAAGTGGCAAGGTTTTGGTCTCAGAAGAGATCAAGAGCTGCCTGCCCCCATGTTGGACATAGCCAGTTCTGAATAGCTCCAAAATGGATCCATGGCTGGCCAGAGCTGAGCCCATCAGTAATGTTGGTGACACTGCTGTGAAAACATATTTAAAAAAGGGCAAAGAATGTTGTGCAGTAGCTGTGAGAAAGTGGAGTGAGAAAAATTTGAAAGAAACAGACTTTTTTCTCTGTGAAGTGCTGTTGATTCATCTTGCTCAAATCACCAAGGAGGAACTCCAAAGATTCCAGGATTAAGCAGCACGTGATCACTGATTCTGAGAATATTGTTGTGGCCTGAACCATGACACAGTAAGAAGGACCTTTGAAGGAGAAATAGATGGTATATAATTTATCTGCCCCTTGATATTGCAAAGGATTAAATGGAGCCTACTAATTTCAGCTTGTGAATGGATTTGTATGTGTTATGAGTTTATATGAGGGCAAAGAGAAAAAAAATTTGTTTCGTCTTCTGCCTGTTATGTGGTATACTGATAAAATATTTGTTCAAATGACAAATGATTGCTAAATGTGTCAGAGTGAATTAAATCCTACCTTGTATGAGCCATACTGCACTCCAGTGATTTACAGTGTAAAATCACTCTTACCATATTTACAAATAAGGCTTTGGCCCCACAAAACATCCTTTATCCATTTTAAAACTATGTTTTGAGGCAAACTAATTAATGACTCACGGAGAGCATCAAACCCCATGAAACACTTCAAAAGTCATAATTTATGTAATAAAGTTATAAAATTAGACCGTGTTCTAACTAACAACATAATCATATATATGAGATCCTTGCTCACAGTTGTCATCACTAACACCAGAATACATTGTCTCTGATTATAACTCAAGTAAGCGTAAGAGGGGTTTTAATGTCAAATTGCAATGGGCAAAAACTAGGTTAAACATTAGGATCAGGGTTTATGAAGTCCTAAACAATGCAGTGATCTGTTGGGGTAATTTATACTAACATCAGAATTAGGAATAAAGAAATATTATGACGGTTCTGACTACCTCTACTTCTGTAAGATTCTGCCTTTTTTTATTTCTTTCTTTTTTTTTTTTTGTTTCCAGGAAAGTTCCACAACAGTTTTCTGCCGGTCATACAAATCTAAGCAACTACGAGTTGATCATTAGGTCAGATCCATAATTCAAATTCAGAAATTATAAGACTAGCAACTGCTTGGAGCACAATTATCAGTTACTACGAGATTTGGCATAGTACTATTCCTTGGACAGGAACCTCTGTACTGAAGCAGAGGAACAGAATTCTGATCTTTGTTCCGAAGAGCAAATGTGTGTTTAGAGAAGAAAAGAAAAAAACAGTCTAGGCCAAATAAAAATGGAAGACAGGCCAACAACCCTCTCTTTTTCCCAAAAAGACAATAACTTTGCCTGGGAGGTAACAGTGGAGGTCATCTGAACTGGCCCCATGCTCAAAGCAGTGTCAATGTAAACCTGGTTCTACATTGCAACCTGCAGTTGCTCAAGGCTGTTTCCAGCAGAGTTTTGAATGGCTCCGAGTGGAGACTTTACAACTCCTCTGGTTAACCTGTAGTAGCGTTTGACTGCTCCAATTTAGACATGTTTGGTATCAAAAGTTCATGCAAGGGTTGCAGTGGTGCTTAACTATCTTGAGAACTAGTCTCAGGAAGTGTTTTAATCCTGTCGATGAGGTGATGAAATACAGTTTGATAAGCAAATAATTGCATTTTGGTGGTAATGCGATGAATTTGTTTCAGAATTTATTCAGTATAGTGACTGTGAACTGAGTTGAGATGCAGCACCTGAGGCAAAAGGAAGCACCAGAAATTTTTTAAATAAATACTTCTCTGATCTTCTTTTAAAATTCCTTTTTGTTAACTTGATTGACTACAGAATGCTAATGACCAATGTTCAGGCACTTGACATCTAGCTGTGTAGATTTTGGTTCTAGCCACTTTGTTTATTACCACTAAATCCTAGCAAAGAATATAGATATGAGAACTTCTTCCATAGCATTATTTTCCCATGTAAATTGTTGCTGACATTTTTTAGGATTAATACTTCATTGTGAGTGGGTAAAGAAGAATGTTTAGGCACATACATATGCTTATTTCTTTGGGATAAGTTATAAACCTCACCACTGAAAGCATTCTGAGATGCCCAATTTCAATTTATTTTCAATGTCACAGAAAGCCAACTGAAATGATTATTTTTATATATGTAATCCTACCAAAAACTAGTTCCAGAAAAGCAGAAACAATAGCAGAGTTCAGATATTAAAAAAATGTATTCACCCCAGCAATATATTAGTTTTTAAGTTAATTCCATTTAAATGCTAACACTTTAAAAAATAATAAATTGAGGAGAGAAAAATATTACTAGCTTCTTTATCGCCTTTAACCATACAAGCATCCAAGGACTGTAAATGCTCCAAGGAAGATGAAGATGAGGAAGAGGGGGTCCCAAAACTCCCCCAGACTCAATTCCTGAGAGGTGGGTTGGGGGGTGGAATGGGGCAAAGGCTGGAGGGTGGACAAATAGGGATTGGATGGACATCATTATAAAAGTTGTAACCCATGGATCAGCGCACGCGCATGGTTTGTATTCCCAGAGCCTGAGAGGCTTCATTAAAACCTTCCCTTATCTTAACTTCTACTTAATTTGCCCTGGAGTTTTTTCTCCCTAGGTCTTTTAGGCAACAACATGATTTAAAATTCCCCTTTTTGGCTTATTGTTTCAAATTACAATCTTACCCACTCAGCCCATCAGGTGCAAAAAATTTAAAGAGATTTGGTTAATGTGCTAGCCCAAGTTTCTAGATACTGTTTCCCTTTCCTTAGGAATAAACCTGAGCTTTGATATCACTGCTTTTATTACAAGGTCTAGCTGGTTATCATTCTCCAGCTGTTCCCAGCTTGAAGAGCCATAAGCTGTCAATTGACTTGGAAGCATTTTTCTTCAACGCCTTACTCTTCTTCAAGTCTGAAATTTTCAATATTCTCCTACCAGGCAAAGGTAGCTGTAAGAGAGGGAAAAAACCATGCCAGTTAGAGAGTGGTTGTTGTGCTTTAATTTTTTTGAAGATGTTCTGTGCTAGTTTAAAAGCTAACCAGCAGGGGAAACCAACCCAACTCAAAAGAGAGATTACAAGTCAGAATAACAATTTAATAAAATAATACAATAAGTACGACCACATAGACAAGCAACAGGCCCTAACCCACAAATCCTAAAAGTACAACCCAGCACCCCGGGGCACAAACAAAGCAGTGCTCCCTGGGCCCCCCCAAGTCCAAAGCAAAGGGAGAGGGGAAAAACCTGCTGGTGGGAGAGCTGCTGCAGTCCGGTCAAAAGTGGTGATTGCAGTCCAGCTGAGGGTGGTGGTCTCAGTCCAGCTGAGAGCGGTGAGCTGCAGTCTGGCTGAGAGTGGTGAGCTGCAGTCCTCCTCTGGATCCCACGAGTGGTCCAAAGGTTCTGAAACTCCAGGTTTATATATTCTCTAGCTCAGGCAGGAATGCTAAGTCCCTCCCTCAGAGTGGGGAATTCCATAAAAGGATGCTCAGTCCTTCCCTCAGAGTAGGGAATTCCATAAAAGGGCATGAGGACAGGAACATCCCCCCACCTCACAGGTCTCTACTGACAACAGTTTCTGGGAAATGGCATGGAAGGCTCTAGAATACACAGTTTTGGGCTACCCCATTCAGTGATGAATCGGTCCTAGCTGTTCTAACTAGGACAGTTCCCCAAGAGCAATCATTAGAAATGAACAAGTACAATGTATTTTAACCCTATAAACTATTAGTTTCTCTGGCATCTTTTTTCAGAATAACCTTTAAATTACAAGATAGTTCTAGTTTGGCAAGCTGCTGAAGGGGAACCAGTTGTCTAAACAGAGATGTCTAGTATTATTTTAGGTAGTTGTGTAAGACATCCCTTCAGGTCCCCAGTTACAACGCCAAAAGCAAGCAGATCGCAGTAGATCTTGTGTCCTATTTATCATCACCACCACATCATCCATCAGATGATGTGGAGTCTCAGATGACTGCAAATGTTTAGGCAGCTGATTAATGAACTAAGATGCCGAAGTCCAAGCAGTGGGATCTAGTGAGCTATTTTACTCATCCAAACAAACATACCTACCTTTGGTCAGCTGAACATCACTCTGGGGTACACTAGACTAGCCACTGACTGTAGTGGAAATGCAGACACATTGCCCATACCTGGATACCGATCTTCCAAACGCATACCTTACATGTATGGAGTGTCTCCCTGGTGACTGCAATCACTTTGACCGGGTTCCCTGTTCCCAATCCTTTGGAGAGGTTTGCACACATCTTTTTCCTGCTTTCACTGATGGCTGTGTCAACAGACACACAGACTTCCCTGCCTGACCTAATCTGACACTTCCACTTCTTCTGGTTCAACAGCTGAAAATCCTATGATTCTTGAGACAAATTTAAGTTGCCTTTTGTGAACTAAAGAACCTGTTCTACCAGTAATAAAAGAAGAAAAAGCTTGAGTAAAGCCTATTAAAGCAACTGAACTTTATTTCATATTCATAGCAGCTTTTCAATGTTGATGAATTTTCAGGGAGTGATATGTCTGAAATGACAGTACCTCTACATGAATGAGTCCTTCAGAGTGCACTTAGTGATGAAGTAATACTTCACAGCCTGAGCTAATTAATTCCCAGTTCAGCCTCTTCCCCTCTCTGCTCCTTCTACTCATTCTGAGGCTCATCTTCTGTGCCAAAGTGGTTCAGCTAACCATACTGTTAGAAAATTAACATTGCAATAAAAAATTAGTATCTTTATGCTAAATTAGGAAGCTGACTCTGCTGAGCAAAATAGCCACTCAGTACCTAAGGCAGTGCAGTGTGGGGAGAAGAGTGGGGTCCTGTAACTTGCATTGAGGAAGGGCAGGAAGGTGGTGAAGTAGGACATCAGGTAGGCTGCTATGTGCTGCCTGTTCTTGGAGATCCTACTAGATTCTTTTTATTCTAGTTAATTTTAGTCAGGTATTAATAGGTAACATGCACCCTGCAGTTTTTCATGTAAAAATTACTCATTCTTTATCCCAGAGCTAAGATTTCCTTTGTTGTCAAGCTGTTCCTTAGAAAATCTGTCCCTAATTGTGTGCACTTACTGGAAGTGATAAAATAAATACGTACAGGAGAAAAGAACTGTTGGCATTTTAAATGTCATAGTAAATGCTATTTCATGTTAAAGACAGTGAAGTGATAGGATGGAGGCTTTCTGTAGGGTGAGAAAAGAAAGCAGGTAATTTATGAGCAAGTAATAAACGCAAGAACACAGTAATTTTCCTTTTAGTTTTTCATACTTATCTATTTTATTTCCATGTGAGAATATAAGTAAGACAAAATAATTTATTTAAAATGTGAACAAAAATGAAAGAACTTTTCCATTAGTTTCTCTGCCTCCTCTTTGTTTCCTTTTTCATATTTTAAATATTAGCTTTTAAGAACCCAACTCAAAGCTTACGTATGTTGTAAAATCTCTGATTGTATTGTTGCACTGAACTTATTATATGTATAATAGAGGAGAGGCTTGTACCCATTTAAGGATTTTTTTACTGCAGGATAATTAAATTACCTACTAGACTGACATAAATTGACAGGTACAGATTATGTCTACAAAGATTGCCCCCCCGATTTATATTCTCATAGCTTTAACAGCAAAACTTTGTAGATTGCTGTTATTCAAACGAACAGTACCTCATTCAATCAGAAATCTTGTAGAGTGGGGTATTGGTATAATTTTTCACAGTGTTCAGTACTGTAATGAAAGCAGTTTCTTACACTTTAAGAGACACAGTCGCAGACTGCTCTTATTAATATTGAATCAAACATGTTCATCAAACACTTGTTTTCTCCTCATCAACACAAAACACATCTATTTCATGCAAAGACTCTGTGATTTAAACTGAGCAATCTCCATCATATTAATGCTTCTGGCACAATTTCTGCTAAAATTGCATCTGAAATGATTTCACACATAGAAAAGGAAAGTCTGTACCTATTATTTTAAAAAAAACCAACAGCAACAAACAATAGCAACAAAAACACAACAGAAAAAGTCCACTAGAGAGCCAGTTCTACTCTGTGCTTCAGCTGTGACAGAAATATAAATCAGCATCTTCCATGGGATGTCATTTTGGGGTGTATTCTCTTCAGCTAGGACCAGCAGAAAACTCTGTTTATCCTCTCTGTGAATGCTATTCAAAGATGCAGCTAGCAATCCCATACAAATGGGATATGAAACCAGAGTATGGATCCTGGCTTTTTATCCAACCAGCAACTTTAAATGAAGCAGGCATTAAGCGTAGTGATGGAGTATTTTACAAAGATATCTTAGATTTTCTGGGAAGCTCTTTTCCTTCTCATTTGTTGCAAATGTCCAACATTAGCAACAATAGCATCAATAGCAATTGTAGAAGAAGAGTTACTGGAAAAAAATAAATGCACGTTGCATAGCAGTGGAGACGAGGAAAAGACTGAAGAATCTGGTGTTTTTTTTTTTCTGTTTGTTTTTTTGGAGGGTGGTGGGCATGGGTGTGGGGTGGGGGAGGTGTGATGGTTTGGTTTTCTTTCCTTTTAAATGATATAAAGGAATTGTGATCAGTTGCTTGATGCAGTAGCATAGAAACACACATGCACATGTCAGAATATGGGAGTACAAAACTTTGCAGACGGACCAAGCCGTGTCTATGACAGCAGCAGAACCTGCTGATGTTATCATTGTGGTGATACTGTGTCTGTTCTGATATCCCCAGCTTGTTCTTGGAGTACTGGTGAAGGTGTTTGGCAGGTCTGCTCTGGATGAGTGTGAGCTTAACAAGTCTTTTCAACCCAGCATGTTCTGCGAAACATGATCCCACAGGTAGTCTTAAATCCTATTTTCGCTTGGATCTAGTAAAATCCCCTGCATTGAAACTGAATAGAAACATTCAGTTTTGTAGGATTTTTTCATGTGTTTTTGTTTGTTTGTACATTTATTTTTTCCCAAACACATCCCCATAACATCACAGCACTGAAGACGTCACCCTGGTTGAGTTTTTGTCCCTTCATTTGAATCAAATTTACGAAAATGTACTACTGAAATTATCTGTTACTACCTCATAGCATGTGATTTGGAGGATGTTCAAAGAATTAAACAAAAACTGCTGGAAGTGTAATGAGGTACCCTTTTCTGTGAAACAAAATTGTTGAATCTCACAGGACTTTGCTTCAGGAAAGACAATTTTCCTATGATATTATTTCATCAGTTCTAAAAGATGCCTCCCACTTTTACTGTGATTAACTACAGAATAAATTTTAAAAGTTTATCTGTTCAAAGAAAGATCTTTTGATATATTTGACATGCAATGAGACTGTTCAGATGCAGATGTTTGTTTTCAGACCACTGAAAATATGTTTGGAGTATCAGTCAAGCCAAGTACTTCCTTCCTCTCAGGAATTCACTTTAGCAATCTTTTCAAAACAGCTTATTGTTTTTAAATTATATAACATATTTAATAGAAGTCTATAGCCAATTTTTTTCCTATATTTTACTGGATGTGTAATTTAATTTCATTAATAGATGCAACAGGGAACCTGAAATTCCCAAGAAAATAATATTTCATTTAAAAAAAATTCTATAGAAATTTGGTAGCAGCCAATAAATCTAAATCTAAATCACAGAACAGAAACAATATGAGAAGTAAACTATTTTTTCCTATTTTACCAAAGTTCAGGTCTGAGAGATACAATTTCTTTTCTGTGTATTCATTTTTTAAGTGCCTTGCTCCACTGCTCTCCCATAGCTTCAGCTGCTGATTGCCAACATTGAATGAATCCTCATTCTACTTACCATGATCAAGATTAGCCTTTCTCCAATGAATTCACAATTCCAACACTCTGTTTAGCTCAAAAACATTTTCTTAATTATTTTTTACCCTTCATTTGCTTAAGGCTCTCCATGCCAATGCCTCCTCCTCTCTGCTCATGAGAAGACTAAGTTATTATACCTATCCGCTGCACCCAATGCATAAATAAAAAAGCAAATTTTGCATGGCAATAGCTTGGTGATACATAGAACATAATTAGTGGTGCAGATGTCTGTGAAGATTGACTGCTCAGCTCCTCTGTTTCAAAAAATACTCCATAGTACTACTGATTATACCATTTGCTTCTTGCATTTTGTTTGCTTGAGATGGAAGACAGACAAGTAGCTGTAAATTTAAGGACTGAAGACAGAGAATCTCACCACTGCATTGTTTTTATTGTCTAGGCTAATTTATATGGCAACTTTATTGTCTAGGCTAATTTATATGGCAATTTATGTTCAATTTATGTTCTCTGAAGAAATCTGAAGTAAACCTCAGTGTTAATTCTGATTTCAGCAGAGATAAAGCATCAAGGAAGACGACAAAAAAAGTCACATTGTAGTGAATCTTTTGTTGCAAGGCTGCTCAGTGTTTACTGTGAATGTGTGGTTTGTCTCTTAATGAATCCAGAAGCTGCCTGTGTTAAAATATCACTATTTACAGACATATTAGCACTGATATATATCAGTTATATACACATAAATAAATAGGAGAAATGGAGAGAGAGATCAAAGAGAGAGAATGAGATGATAATGTTAGAGAAATACTGAAGATAAGAACCAGGAAATTTTGGATCACTCTGCTGTGCAGTCTGACAGATTTAACATCTCAGCACAGGACAACTGTGAAGGAATAGTCTGCAGAAGAAAGGTGGCCTGGAGATAATTTTTGTGGTTCTTGTTTGTGAGAGAGCAGAGTTTTGCGTATCCTTACACGAGGTCCCTTGATGGTCCCTTCTGATAGAATTACTGAAGCCCATTCACTTCAGCCCACTTGAATCTCCTCTAATATTTTTAGGTGATACAGACATCACTCAGGTTTGTTCTTCTGGGCTCAATTATCCAATATGATAGCACCAAACTTCTAACATTCCCTTTTTTCTGCCTCTGTCAAGCTGTCCCTCAAAATATTGATGTGTTGCTTTAAGAGGGTATGAATGAAGAGGCTGGTGTTTTTAGGCTAACTGCGACTTTGCTGTGTGATGTGTTATTTGTAGGTACCAGAATTGTTTGAAAAGTGTTTCATTATCAACTTTATATGAGTTCCTGCTAATAATGCAACTGGATTAAAACCTACCTCAGTAGCCGTAAGGGTACTTTGACATGGGAAGATGTTTGGTAGTGTTTTCCTGTGTGGTTCCATGGAATTTCCCTGGACAGAATCTCTTCTCTTACAATATCTAGAAACATGGCACACTCTTGATTCCTACCCCCTCAGAGTTAAAATAAGAAAGACAAATCTTTCCGTATCTCAGGTCTTTTATAGATTATTCATGCCTAAGAGTCACTGAATGCTGATTCTGCTTGGAAGTTGGACGGATGCAAGGTAATTTCTTCTTTCTTGCTTCAGTAATGGAAAGGTTTAAGGTTTCACTTTATGAGATTTCCCTTTCAGAATATATCAAAATATCAGAAAAATAAATTTAGGGTCTACAATTTGTGATTATATTTTCTTATCAGTAACTGTGTGACAGATTCATGGCTTAATGTAAAGCTACAAATTAGATTCAAAACAGCAAACTGAGGAAAAAAATCTGCTCAAATAGACAACGTCCAGTCTAATGGAGTACCAGATTTAGAACGTGGTTATTAGATGCTCCTAAAATGCAAATAACAACAGTAATATCTTCATAATAGAAAACACAGAAGTATTGTGAGAGATAAGATGGGTTTTAAATAAAATCTCAATTATGTTACATCAAGTGTTAGCATTTGTCTGCTTTGTAGTGCACTTGGTGCTATACGAATATTACATAATGAAAATCCCACTTTCATCTGCCGAGTAGCTATGAGTATAATTTTGAAAACTTCATTTTCATGAAGAGGCTCAATTGTATACTTACTGAGTAATGCAACCATGAGGGAAAGTTAATCATGAAAACACTTTTACTTCTTAAAAAAATCCCACTAAACCCCAGAGAATATAATTTTCAAATAGCTAGTATTGGCTCATGTCAGTTTGAATCCCTTTTATCTTTTGACATAACAGTCAGCATAAGCTAAAGCAAAATGTATCTATCTATCCATCCATACAAGAATTATGTCTAGCTGACTGTAGCTCTGTGCTACTATGTTTTAGGGTATAACTGTCAATATTATCTTCCTCCAAGTTATGTTCTGTGGTTCCACAATCTGGTTTGAACTCCAGGACTTTATTTATATTAACATTGTTTGACTTCCTTTTTTGCGTGATACAGTTATGAAAGGTAAGGTGCAGCTCTTGGCTAATGTAGTGATGCCTCAAGTGTGAAGGACAGTGCAACAATGGTGTAGAATCAAAGAATCACAGAGTGATCAAGGTTGGAAGTGACCTCTGGATGTCATCTGCTCCAACCTCCATGCTCAAGCAGGGACACTTGCATCTATTGCCCGGGGTTTTTTAACATCTCAAAAAATGAAGACTCCACATCCTCCCTGGGTAACCTGTGCCAGTGCTTGGACATCCTCACAGTAGAAAACAGTTCCCTGATATTCAGAGGGAACCTCCTGTATTTCAATTTCTTCTCATTGTCTCTTTTCTGTTCACCCGCATCAACCATTCCTGCACTTTTTTTGCATCTAAGCCACCTGAGTTGGAGATATGAGCTGGCATATCTGGCTGGTGACATATGTAAAGGCATCAGAAGATTTCTTCACTAAGTAATCATGTTCCACCATGGAACTTGTGTGCTGAACTGAGGAACAATCTGATACTCTTGAACCAGGTTTCAGTAAAAGGAAAACGTTCACTTTTTTCTCTGCTTGCAGAAAGGAGACTTAGAACTACTGCAGAAACAAGAACAGCATGTAACTGCTGTTACGTTCTTTTTTTATTGCAAAATTCCAGTTTAAGGGATAATTCAAGGAGTATATATTTTGCAAAAAAAGCTCAAGATATTATTAGCTGATGTGAAAGTTTAACCTTAAAAGTAGAACTAGTCTTACTCTAAGTGAACAAATACAACAACCAGACAAAGCAACATACTATGCAATCGAAACACTGATTTATAATGCACTGTGGATCATCATAATTTTTTCCCTTCATCCATGTAGAATTGCTCAGCTGAGTCCTCCAACTTCCAATTCTAAATACATGCATAAAAATCCATACATAAGGTGATACATCTTTACTAAATCCCTTTTCAGTAGTTAAAAGCTCATACCTACGTCCTTAAAATCCAGTGAAATTTTCCTAACATCACTCACAAGATGTGCTCCGCAACAGTAACCCTGCTAAAGCAGGTAAAGTTATAGTTGCTGAATAGCAATCATAAAAATAAAATTAAAAAAAAAGAAGGAAAAAAGTGTGTTTATATCCGGCCAATATTTCTTGAAAATAAATATTTTAAAAGGTGCAGACTGTGGATAGACAACTAGTGAGCATCTGTACCTATGAAACAACAAATAAGATATGCAATTTTGTGCTTTGAAAGAAGAATCTCTGAAAACTAAAATTGAAGGATGAAATAAAATGATCATATAATTTAGCCGTATGCAGGACAATATCGTTGTTTACTACCAGTGCATGAGTTATATAGAGCAACCTCCAATGAAAACTCAATCACTTTCTCTGTGTCTGGCAGTTGTTATCATGGGAAAGGCAAAGACAAAAGTCTAATATAACAGTACTGTAGAAAAAAAGAAACTCTGATTGGATTGTCTTTTTTTTTTTTTTTTTTTTCTGTGTGATGCACTGATGCTGGGAGATACAGAAGAAAATTATCGTGCCAGCCATATGTGGGTGTTTGATTATTTGCAGTGATGACAGTAATTGCATTTTATTTGGGCTGGATAATGTTCATTTTCTTCACAGCCCTGAGTTGGAAGGACAGCATCTTCCTTGCACAGCAAGATATTTTTAATCTGACACTAATAATAATGGAACCATTGCTAGTGCCCATGGTTGCTTGTTTGATTCTTCCTCTGTTTAAATGTAACCCTTTAATCCTGAATGGCTTGGAAAATGACCAGAGGGTGTGCATAAATCTGAGATTCATCTCAGGGAGTCAGCAATTTCTTCCTTGATGAAAGAGAAATTTTGCCATCCAAAATAAAGAAGAACTCTATATGTAAGTAAATGAATGTCTTCTCTAGCACACTTTGGTCTTTCTTGGATAAATGACTTTAGTTTTATACAGCACTCGTGTGTAGGTAATTATTGTACATATTCCACATAAGACAGATCCAGACATATAAGATGCCTTAGAATTTTGCAAAAATTGCTGTGCAGTTCTAGAATGAGAGGTCTCCTAGTACAAATACCATGTTTTCTTTAGCGACACAAATTGTGTTAAAGCAAGGCTCTTGGCTTTAAAGATAAGAGCCGAACTTATTCAAAGCATTTCAGTTTTTGTCTGTGGGAGGTTACAGTTCATAGACATCTGAAACATGTGAAAATGCACTTAATGCTGTGTTCCATTACACTCAAAATCATGGTATGGACAAAAGGAATCAAAACTTGCCTATGGAGTTGAGACATTACTAGTTTAACTGTGTAATCAAAATAGAACGAGTTGTTATGAGTGCAGTTGCTATGATACTAGCACTCATAGTCCAAATAAACCTAGAAAGGTCTTATTAGTAATACAGTGCAAAATGTTACTCCAGAACCTCCTAGCATTAACACCTTTTCTTCAGCTGAAGGCAAAGTTGACCCTTCAATGTTGCTTTTATGATGTCTGTAAGCTGACATTTCCGACCACCTTAGGAAGACTAGGAGGGATGCTTTAGAAAGAGCTGGCAGTGTACTGGCATCTTCACAGGATAAACGGGATGTTAATCTTGTTTGTCTTTCTCCTCAGTATCTAATCTACTTGTTTGATTTTGTTTGCTTTTTTTTTTTTTTTGTTTCTTTGTTTTCCTTAAGACTGGCACCTCACATGCTCTCTTTGTTCACTGTTTCCCAGTTAACGTGTTTGCTTTCATTCTTCTTGTTGTCTTTGAAACCAGTTGTAACTAATTCACAAGGCTGCCCTCCCATAGTGACTGTGGTGTGACCACTGTGATTTGTGTTTGCAGTCTGAGACCTCCTGCCATCGAGTGTGTCTGCACTCTTCTCCTGCACATCGTGTTCTAAAGTCATAGTTCCAGTCACCACTTCTTATTGCACTGCTTCTTGTTTTGATCAATTAAATAGATACTAATACAAATTTAAGCAAGTTACTTGACTGATAGAAAATTACTGTTGCAGCTAAATGAACCAAATGTTTTCATGCCAAGACCAGCCCAAGCATGTCCTGAGACCCTGAGGCATGAGGTAACTGCAAAGCATATAGACATTTATTAGACATGGTAAAGTTGTATTTACCAGGCTCTGAAGTTAAATCTGATGATCAGTATGTGCCATATCCTGATGGTTTAAGACATCTTTTTAAAAACAGATATTTTAGTAGAAAAAAGAAGTTTCCAAATTTTCTCTTGTTCACATTTTCCTGTTTCATGAATCAATTTAAAACAATGTAACAGAAGAGCCTGAAATATCATTCTAATTTCTTTCTTCTCTTAATAAAGTATTTTTAAATTGAGCATTCATTTGTACTTACGGGTAATTCTAAACACTTTTCCCATTTCCCTGAAAATATTTGTCAATATATTAACTAATTTTCCTCTCCCATAATTTCATTTCTACTACCACCTTGTTTAATTTTAGAAATAAAATAAAGCTTAAGCTTTATTTCAGCTTAAGCTTTTATGTCTGTACAATTTTGGAATATTTTATAAAAGACTTCTGAAATGCCATACTTTTTTGTTGTGTTTAAAGCAAACATGCATCATTCTTTTTCATTTAATATTAACAACACTCTCTTTTCTCATTGAGAATGTTACAATGGCACGGTATTGCACTGTGAGATTTTTGCAAAGATTAATGGTGACCTTTTGGACTGGCTCAAACTTTGTATTTTCTATGAATAGCTTTCAGTTCCCCGGGCTGTTTGACCACTCCGAAAAACCACAATAGAACAAAATAATGTTTATTCAGTGTTTGCTCAAACAGTGACAGCTAGCCTGGGACGGTCCTACAACTAACGCTATTATTAATAATAATTCAATATCTCAGGAAGGATTTGCTGTTCTATGAGTGAATGAATGTGTCATAGGTTTACTTGTTCTAAAAAACCAAGCAGGGAATTTTTCTTTCCCCTGTATCACTGTAAAAGAAAGATGTTGAAAGAGGGAGGGGAAAGGTGTTTGCCTAGGGTAATTGACACACACAAAGGAACTAACCAGCAGATCTGCATTCCAAGCTGATGGCCCTCTGAAGACTGTGGGGAGGGGTGATAAGTTTTTTTTTCTCTCCTCAGAAATGGGAGGCACTGCACTTTTGCCTTAACTCAGGCAAGGTGTGTGTTGGAGGGGTCCCAGGTTCACTTTGTTTTTCAGCCTGGTAATCTGGCTGTTTTCTGACCCCCATTTGCCTCTGTTTTTCCTGAGCTTTGTTCTGCCCCCAGCCCAGACTTGCTCGGACTTCATTGGAGGGGCTTGGTCCATCTGTAGAGGAACTTTTTGGGGAGGAGGTTGCCCTCTCCCTCCTCTGCTCCCATATTGTCAGCAGTGTGTGTCTATCGACGAAACGGGAGAATTCCTGGCCACAGCCAGCTGCAGACAGTATGAGTTTTGTGGGAAGAGCCCCCTTCCCCCCCTTTTCCCCTTCCCCTTCTTGGTGGGGGGGGAGACCTCCATTTTTTGGCTTCTCCCACACACCAGGGCCCCACGTGGCAACCGCCAGAGCACAACAGTGCCCCCTGCTGACCACCACAGAGCAACTGCAGGCTCTGCTCCTTATTTTTTGCCAAAAAATTGCACCAAAAGGCAGAAAGTATTGAACTGTTTCCTTTTTGAAGGAGACTTTCAGGTACAGGATTATTATTTAGTTGTTTTTTTGTTCTTTTGTTGTTCTGCCAATATACATATATCCTTTAATAAAGAACTGTTATTTTTTCTTTCTCCGTACTTCCTCTATTGGAGCCTCTTAATTTCGGATTTACAATTGCTTAGAGGTAGGAGTTTGTTGTTCTTCATAACTCATACTCCTTAGCAAAACGCTTTAGTTTCATTAAATTGAGACAGACTGTCAACTGTTTGTTGTCGCGGTTGACAGCAGGTCTGTCAGCAGCCTGGCACTTATTGACAAAGCAATAGACACAAACCAGATTACAGTATACCCCTGAAAGGAGGAGAACACACAGCATGCAGAGAAATGTAGGCAACTTTCAGAAAGGAAAAAGATGGAAGACAGAAATAGACTTCCTGTACCTTCTGCAAGTCGCTGTGACTCTGCTCTAGCTGGGTCATGATGACTCGACAAAAGCTGTGTCAGCATGAGTTTGCTATTTTGCAGCCAATCCTGATGTATGTGTACATGAAGGTACCAATAGTAGGTTGACGTGTATGGCCTGATGTATGTTTACATGAAGGCACCAATAGTAAGTTGACATGTGTGTTGTGTGAAAAATATAAATGTCTGCAACCTGTTGCAATAAAGATCTTCCAGCCTTTTTGCTATCCTGTCCTTACTTTGGAAGAAGATTCTGTGTCGCTTTGGCCATCTCAACATAACAGCGACAGTTTGTGACCCCTCACAAACCTTGCCTGGGAATGATTTGAGAGAAGTGTGAATTTGTACAGTCCAGACGGTACCAGATATTGTAAGCATAATTAAGACAGAGATATCTCAGTTGTAGCATCTGTCCCCATTTACTTATGCATATAGAAGTAATTTTATAATTCATAATTTTATTCCTTCTGTTTTATGGAAGTGATTTAAAGGCAGTTACCACACCAATACTCCTGTTTGATCCCTTTCCTACAGTACTGTGTATTTGCTTGACTGCTTCTGGTAAAAGTCCAGAGTCCATGAATTTTCCAGGTCTTTCAAATCTAAGTTTCAGGTTTCATGACTTCTCTCTCACTTTTGAACATTATAATTGTGGCACTCTTGATTCTTCAGGTCCTGTCATCTGAGCAGCCGTGTAGGTTTTTTGTGTGTAAAATGTCAGTCTCAAGGTAGCAGCACACGGAAAAGTGCAATTTAGTTAACAACCTTCATCTGGGTTTTTCTTGACAGGATTAATCTTGCACCTCATATTTATTCCATACAAATTGCACATTAATAACTTCTCTGGGTGTCTTAGGAAAAGCCTACTCATGTTAAAAGTACTTGTACTTACAATCCCTTGTCTGTGCTAATTGCAATCAGATAAGAAAAGTGCTAGGAATTGAATTTCTCATTATCTGGGAGGTATTTAAGTTGCAGTATGGAATGGAATTCAGTTCTGCCTAAAAATATAAATGTAAGAAAATTAACTGTTTGGTAATAATAACAATTATACTCAGTATGCATCTCACTGAAAGCGAAGTCTTTGTTTTTCTTTCCCTCACATGACTTTCCTTTCAGTGAGAGCTGAATCCAACCCTGCTACATGGACATCAAAAGTTCTGCAATTGCATTCAATGGAACATTTAAAGTTTTGTTGACTCCTTGGAGACAGAGCTTGCATCAATATGTATGGCGAGAAGATGCCTTGAAAACAAATGGGAACTGAATATTTTCATAGCTGCTTTTAAAGCAGTACCCTACTACCATTACTGTTGCAATCTCCAGTGTAAGGGCATTGTGTACTTAATCTCCATAATCTAGTTCTGTTTGGTGAGTAACATTTTGTATTCTGATATAACTGTTTGGTAGATTAGAAATAGAATATTCTATATTGAAGTGTTGCAAAGTAAAAATGTAGATAAAGACATCTACTTAGGCTTCTGTGTGATTTTTCTTTTAAGCTGGGCCAATCTGTTTTATCCTGTCCATGACAGGGGTGAATACTAAAAGTGTCAGCATAAGACACAAAAGTTTTCTCCAAATGTCCGGTTATATGAAATCTTGCTCTCAAGAGAGTTTGTCACTAACTTTGAAAAGGTTTACTTTCTTTCTGATATAGAAGAATTAAGAAGAGGTTAAGGCAGGATTTTAAAATTTGAACAATAACTCTTAAACTCAGAATTGTAATCACTTTTGATGTGAAGTTGAATCAAACCTACAATCTCCTTGAAATTTTACATTCCTATTTTGCACCTACATGTCTAATTCTATCACATTTAAACTGCATAAGGCAGAAAAATATATCCAGCTAGGTATTTCAAGGTTTTTCCTGGTCCTCTATTAGATGAAGAAAGCCCTTTCTGATTCTCCTGTTATCCTGTATAACATTATCATTGCTCCTTTTATGCCTCCTCTGTAATCTAAACAATACAAACTTTTTTTATTTCATACTACACAGAAATCCTGCAAATTTATTTCTCTCTGGAAGAAATGGGTTGAATATTAGAACTGTTTATCTCTTTGAACATCTGACTTTATACTTCATAATGCCTTCAAAGGTCAGACACTCTCCTGACGCTGCCAAATGCCATTAGGTAAAAAAGATCAAGATTATATACCATCACCTTATTTGATAATGCATGCATTGTGACACTTCTTGAATCTGTGTCAGACAACCCCAAATCTCACAGTTTTAACATAAAAATCAAGATATGCACACATATGGGTAGAGGGGTACAGAACAGTAACCAGAAACTCATATAGGTGAAATCTAAACTGTTTTAAAGGTAAGTGAGCTCTTTTGGTTTAGCCTTGTGAAACTTGTTAGTAAAAAACATGTCAAAGATGACAGAAATCCTTTACAGCTAAAATTTCTAACAGTTTATTTCCAAGGACACACAGTGGGCCAAATTCTTCAACTGAGCTAAGGAAGGCATTAAATAAATCAGTTAGCTGGTGAAAAAAAGGAATTTAACAACAAATGTTCAGAAAAACAATGCAAGAAAATACCTGACTGGTGCTTGCAAAGTCATCAATGTTCAAGTTTTGTGTAGTTTCCAGAGTATCTACAGTTGTGTTATTGGACTTGTTAAACATAGAGCCTCCTCAATAGGATTTCTTCTGGCTGAACTACCTGGTTTGGCACCTTTCTTTGACTGATTCTTTCAACCTCATATGTAAGGTCACTTGGCTAAGATCAGAGAGTCTCTGGATTATTTCTGTTTTCTCACTGATGTTGTCCAAGGTAAAATATGCTATTAACTGTGTGAAAATACGGCATCTCAACCTGCTCATGCAGACTCTAGCTTTAGGATTTAACTTTTCAAGTGCCTATCTGAACAACCAGGTGAGAAGACCACGCAAGAAACTTCAGCAGAAGCCAGCTTTTGACATTTCCTATGGGCATGGTTAGGTGGTATAGAGCACTGGCATCTTGAATCCCTAACTGTCTCTTACACAGTTTAAGGGGAAATTCAGCGTCTGACTGTACCGACTAGTGGCTGGGCACAATATTCTGGCTGATACCTAAGTGCTCCCTTCAGTGGATTCTGACCTTAGTGTGAGCACAGAAAGCCTGCAAAGAACTGGTCTTTACCAGTCTCCCTTTGTACACTTGAATCACTGTAGTAAAATGTGCTGAAAAAAGACACTAGAGTGATCAAGCAGGTAGAAGAAAAAGAAATGAGAGCATGGTTCCTTACTTACTGAAATCCTCACTACCTTACCTTTTCAGGCTGCTTGAACAATTATTTATTCTCTTTGGGAGAATATTTATTTGAATTTACAAGTGTTACTTCCTTTTGGATGTTTCCTGCCTATTTGCACTGCTCTATACTCCTTTGTATTGCCTTCCTAAAGCATATAATTTCTTCAAGCTATTTAAGATATTAATTCATTTGGAAACTTTTTCTAATTATTCTATCATGTTACAACCCTTTGACTAAGAGAGAGTATAATGTAGGTACACTAGATTTTGAGGAAATTATTTTAGAAGAGCTAGAAATTCTGCATGCAACAAAAGTATTCTTTCAATGTAAGGGAAAGTACATATTGGTTTTGACACTTTCTTTTTCTTTTGCCATTCTTTTCCTATATTGCTCTCTCATTGCTTTCATGGCTGTTACTATCATTTCATTCACTTGCACTAGCATTGTGCTAGCCACTAACTTAATCCCTAATAGGAATCCCATCTATTTACATTAATTAATTGACCTACAGAATAATACAGAAGATGCTTCCATTTGCACATGTGTTCTTCTCTCATGTAATGATGGAGAAGCTGGCAGCTCTGTGTTTATAATGTGATCCCTTTCCTAGCGTATCTGTCCTGTTACTGGGCACATCTATGAGGCAGATTTATTAACCTACTCACCCGTCAAGCAGCATCAGTAAAGTTCATCCATCATAGATATAAAGCATTCAGTGTAGCTACTGTTTGCAAGTTTTGATCTTGTCGCCTTTTACCTTTTGCCAAAACGTTATATCCCTGCAGTTTTGCATCACAAATGTCTTTCAGCTCTATGGGCTGTGCGGACTACTAGAAATGACCATCCTAATTTACATGCAAGGATGGCAAGGTACAAGGAGGGGAGTCTGTTCCTTGCAGATACAGCTTGCTTTTAACAGCACAGCATGCTTTCCTGTCACTCCTCCACTTCATAGGTCAAAAGCTGCATTAATATGCACCACAACAAACCATTTGAAGCTAAATGGATTCATTCAGGTGTAGAGCAGAATTTGACTCAGTGCTCTTGTGTGAATTCTCCTACTGTATGGAAAAGAGACCCAGGTGGACATTAAGATTTACTGCCAATAATTTTAGAGATAATTTGAAAGTTTGGCCCATATATTACATTTATAAATGTCAAATCACAAAAATCAAAAGTATTAGCGCCTTGTTATGAATAATTAAAAGAAATTAAGTAATCAAACTATTTTATGCTGTTCCTAATGCTAACTTAATTAAGTCTTAAAAGAATTTAACAAGCTTAACCAATCCCTCTGGAGCCCAAAACCAGATGTTTAAGCAAAAAATATTCCTGCAAATAGAGATGGTGGAGTACCTGAGGCTTCACTTAGAGAAAAGTTACAGAGGGTCATCTAAGGCTGGGATAAACAGGACATCCCATTTCTCTCAGTGAAGATATCAGATGTGAAAAGATTTTTTTTTTAAAAAAGTTGTTAAGTGATTTTCCTCCTTTTTTCTTGTGCAAGCACTATTGGGTTTTGAGAAGTTGCTGGATCAGTCACACTGGTAAGCAAACAGTCTCTATATTTCCTATGAAGTAAGCATGAAAGTGGACAGTCACAATAATATCAGTGGCCCAACAGCTGAACAAATTATACGACTGCTTAATTTCGCTCCCTTAGTAACATGAATTACTCAAAAATTACTCCAGTTGCCTACACTAACTTTCAAAATACAGATTAAGGCAAACTATATCGAAACACCTCTCAAACAAATGAAAATAAAAGACAGAGGATACGAAAACAATAGACAGCATTCACAGAAAGCCACTCAAAGGCATTGTGTTAAAAAAGAAGTGGATCTTAGGAGACAAGAAACTGTGGCAAGAACAGGAATATTGCATGTAAACTACAAGTGAAGAAGATTTATAATGTATGTTTGCAAAACCATACGTCACTCAAAGGGAATATTCAAAGTAGCTTAACATAATGCTGTGGTTTTCATCTAACAAGGAACATACCTGGATAAAAAGCATTAAATCCAACATATGAATAAGGACACTATCTCTTTTCCCAATTGTGCATGTCCATCAAGAAGCAACAATAACTACATTACACTGTCAACTTAATGCTAAACCGAAATTTAAATCAGGGAACTTTTCTGATATGAAAATAGAAACATTTATTTTTGGTGTAGCATTGGCTTGGCTTGTAGTTCTTGCCAGCATTCCTAATTATAGATGTGTTTTACTGTTATCATTCCACTTTTAGAGTGTTAAGGGTTGGAAAGGACCTTAAAGATCATCTAGTGCCAACTCCCTACCACCAGGGACACCTTCCACTAGATCAGGTTGCTCAAGGCCTTATCCAGCCTGGCCTTGAACACTGCCAGAGTTGGGGTATCCACAACCTCCCTGGGCAATCTGTGCCAGTGTCTCACCACCTTCATAGTAAAGAATTTCTTCCTAATACCCAGCCTAAATTTCCCCTCTTTCAGTCTGTACCCCTTACTTCTTGTCCTATCATTACAGTTCCTGATGAAAAGTCCCTCTCCAGCCTTCCTGTAGGCCCCCTTCAGGTACTGGAAGGTTGATATGAGGTCTCCATGCAATCTTCTCCAGGCTGAACAGCCCCACATTTCTCAATTTGTCTTGGTAAGGGAAGTGCTCCAGTTCTCTTATAAACTTTGTGGCCCTTCTCTGGACTCGCTTCAACAGTTCCATGTCCTTCTTATGTTGAGGGCACCAAAACTATACGCAGTACTTCAGGTGGGGTCTCACAAGCAGAGTGGAAGGGGGAGAATCCCCTCCTTCGGCCTCCTGGCCGTGGTCCTTTTGATGCACTCCAGGATTTGTTTGGCTTTCTGGGCTGTGAGTGCACACTGCTGGCTAATATTGAGTTTTTCATCAACCATCTTACCCCAAGACTTTCTCTGCAGGGCTGCTCTCAATCACTTCCAGGTGTGTTTGGGATTGCTGTAACTCAGGTATAGGACCTTGCACTTTGCTTTGTTAAACTTCACGAAGTTTGTATTGGTCCATCTCTCAAGCATGTCAAGGTCCTTCTGGTTGGCATCCCTTCCCTCCAGTGTGTTGACTGCACCACAGTTTTCCTTGTTTGTTTTTTTTTTATCTATCACAGTGAGCCAAACCTATCCCAGAGGTTTTTGGCTTTGCTTTTGAAAGTACGAAGAAAATCCTCCCTCCTCTGATGTCCACAATTACCTTTACCTCATTCTTCAAGCGCATAATAAAGAAAATTTATGCAAAGCAAATATTCAGTGTTCAAGAACAAGCTAATTGGGTTCTTTTCATAATTGGGAGTTTATTGCAGATTTGTATTCAAAACTGTTCCCACTGAACACCCTGAGTTGTGGAAAAGAGACACAGTGCTTTTATAGTACATACTTTTCTTAGCTGTCAAGTCTAAATAAAGAATCCCTTATTTTTATCTAGAAAAGACCTTCACAATAACTTCAGCAACAAGGAATAGGCTTTTACAGGTTAATGCTTGAATTGGTGCTGTGTCAATATTACTATCCCATTCAGAGAGAGTCCAAGAACCTCCCAGGCTTTATGTTCATGCCCTCTACCTGAGCATCCCATTTTGAAGTTTTACTTGGAGCTAAAGCTTTTTTTGGGCAGTAGCCTACAACTCACTGCATCTTTCCCCAGTCTTCTCTTTTCAGGTCACTTAGGCTGTATTTCAGGAGCAGGGACAGAGCAGTTTCTTTATTCCTGTTTTCAAATTGCATGTCTCAGGGTACTAGGCACACCGGCCTTCAGCAAAATTCCCCATCAATGATACTGAAGAAGAAGAGAAAGAACCATCAACAACTTGTATACTTATTCTGTTGGTTATATTAATGTCTACAAATAGTTAGATACAGATTACTTTTGCAACAAAAGCTAATCTGTGCTGCTGACTAATTTGTCCTTGGATATCTCCCAAGTATAGTAGATGTAAAGGCTAAGTTAAAAAAAAAAAATCTGTGTTGTTCACAAATGTAATTTATCTTCATGAAGCCAACAAAGAAAACTGCTGAAGCCTGGAACCCAGCTCATGCTATTTAACATATTTCATGTGTCTAGAAGAAGTTCATTGATCTCTAGATACAAAAAGATTTTAAGATTAAAACTAAGAAATTACCGCACCCAAAGAGTGTTTTCCCTCCCAGTTGCTCATCTCTGCACTCTAAATATCTTGGCATTATGTTAATTTTTATGAATTAATCTTCACAAGCCGATAATATTTTCCTAAATTCCATTTAGCTGCTTCATGGACAGAGCTTGTTCCTTTGCAAAATATATCAGTTTGGGGCATCTTTGTTATATGTAGCTGTGCAACAAGAGAAACTATCCAGACTGCAGTTTACTTATTAGGAGAAAACATGTACAGGTTTCAGTTAGAGATCATGGGGAAAACACATTATTAAATAGAAAATTCTTTTTAATAGCCTTTGTTACAAATAGACTTTAACCAAGGTGAACTTAACTATCAAAGAAGTATTTATGCTTGCATATAAAGTCAACATCTTGAGTAGCTAGAATATATTTTTCAGATTCAATGGATTTTAACGGAGAAACAGTTGCCTTCTCAGATGTGTTATATAAATAAATAAAAGACTTCAGAAAGTAGGAGCTGTGTTTTCATCCATGATGAAAGAAAGACAAAGTTGGTTCCATTTAGGTATGGTTATTTGATAAGATGCAGTTTGGCAATGGTTTCCAACAATATTACCCACAAATTCAGACTCTTCTTAAAATCTTAGGTCTGTACACCTTTGTGTGGATCTCTGTCAGCCCATTATTCCCATCCACAGAAGTATCTATTTGTCTTGTTTATGTGTGCCACAAACCCAGCTTTTGTTGGCCATCTCCAGATATCACAAGACCGTCATTTGGTAAAGATGTGGAGAAGAGCAGGGCAGAGGATGCTGTGAATCTGATCTCTGCTGTATAGAAGTTTATAGGAAAATCTCTCTATGTGACTGTAGTTCTTTCAGATATGGTCTTCATTTCAGTTTTCACAGAATCTCTGTTCTCTTGCATGTTTTATTTTAGTTTGATGAGCACTGTTATGTTTGTTCTCTGGCCTCTGTATCTCAAGTATTAAACTGAAAAAATCCCAGTGATTATGAAAGACATTTTCCTGATAAAAGCATAATCTTTCTGCATCTGGGTATTGCATTCACTAGAAAGACCCATGTATTAACCTTTTCTTTATGGACTCATTAGTTCAAACTTACAGCTATGGATCACAAGAACATGAAGGCAACAGCCTTTCATTACTCTCTCCAGCAGCACCTTATGAAAGAGATTTTATATATTCTCACACGTAATACCAGGGGATTGTTAGAAATTTTCTAGTCCTATAACTCACTCAAGAACAAAAATGAGCTTCAGGAATAAAGTGAGGATGAAAGGATACTGCATTGCCTTTACTCTTTAGCAAGACAATACCAACTGCACAAATTTTTCAGAATATCAACTCAAATAACTTTGCCCAAAGAGCAAAACTGGCAAAACTACAGATGACACACATGAAACTAGAAACTGTACACAGGATCAGACACAATCCTGTGGCCTCTTCTTTATTGATGGAGTTCACTTAACATTCATCTGAAAGGGTCAGAGTAAGGATCTCCAAATCTGGCCTCAATAGAGTTGGTGAAAAAGAGAAGGAAATTAATGCATCTTACTGCTGAATCTTATAGTGAGAAGAACATATGCAGTTTAGTAAGATGAGATTTTGAAGTGAAATTCGAAGAAGATCAAAATACTGCCATCCCACAGTGACGAATAAATATTTGTGTGAAGCAGAAGGACTGTGTATATTGCTTGGATATATATCAGTGTGCATGCTTGGTAAGAAGAAAAGAAGATAGAAATAGGGTCACAAAGGTGCATTGAAATAAACGTAAAGGCACACCTCTAAACTCTGAAGTAAGCCTGGATCTTGAGCCTATTTTCACACTGAGCCATGTCTGATCCACATCATTTAATCTCAGATGATTCAAAGGAGCTTTAGACCTCTTTTGGAAGGATTTTTAACAAACAAATGTAAGTTTCTTATGACCCAGGTAACAAGATGATGGTTTATCTTGGATCTTTCTGAGCAATATCTTCAGGAGTCTGGGCACCAGCAAGGTGACTGGACAACGTGTAGGACCTCTGAGTTCTGTGTAGGTTTTCAGCAAGACTTTGCAGTCTCAATCTAGTCAGAATATCCTAGAGGTGTAAAGCAGCCCCACTCCAGTGTCTGATATGTCTCCTCTCTAATCGTAGTTGAGGGAGAGAAACAGAAGGAAGAACTCTCAAATCTCAGTGCTGTTATCCATGAATGACTAAAGAATTATTGATGTTGAACCTTTTCAATAGAGATGTTTGCAATGCATTACAATAACTCACTTAGCAATTACTGATAGTTCTGATCCAGTAAAATTTATGTTCTATACATGAAACAATGAGAATTGGAACCCAATTGTTGATTCCAATGACGAGAACACGATTTAGACCTTGGCAGTAAAATAGTTAAATCACACTTCAGAAATCAAGATATAGTTGCCTTCTTCCTTTGAAAATTTGAAAGGTAGCCTCAAGCTGGGTTTAACAAAGTAGTTATGCATAGGAAAAACAGCATATCCCTGCAACACAGTGTCAGCCAATATTGTGTTGTTTAGTGGAAGGATGTGAGGACTGACTGTGCTGTGGTGTGTCAGGAGAGATCAACATTTATTTAAACTGTTCAGAACACACAAGATAACTTTCAATGATTGTTAATGGGATGTGGAGCTCTTTCATTGTTCTCCACATCTAAGTGCCCTCTCCTACTTTACTTCAATATAAAAGTGACACATGAGAATTTGAACATTTTCAAGTATAAAAACCTCATTGAAAGTCATCTATTTCTCAAGTTTTTAAAAATTTTGGGCAGGAAGTATGTTTTTATACCAGACTGGCTTTTCTGTTGAAATTATGTCCTCTTCTCTATGTTCTCTGTCAGTGCTTATTCTGCCTGCTGCAATCACTGTCTTCTGCTATGGGCTATCAGACTGCTGCACTTGTGTGGCCAAAAGTCCTTGCTTACAAAGAGAAGCTAGGCTGTATTTTACTTTGCTAATAAACGAGAAATTTAACTACTACAGGGGATGTCTTGGCAAAGGCCATACTGGTGTTAAGGCGAAGCATTCTGCGTTTACTCCCCTTGTATGTCTTCAAGGTCAAGACTGCTGAATCTGAGTCTGGAGTAACCAGATGTTGCTCTCTCTAGTTGTTACTACAGTCTCTCAAGTCCCCTTTCTCTCTGGTTCATCCACACCTTTAGTAAGCATTAGCCTGTCTTAATTTTTAGATATACTGTTTCTCCTTTTTATGTTACTGCCATTCTTTCTCTGCAACGATATAGACTGATTTCACTGAAAGAATGATCAGCTAGACAGTTTTCAAATGGTAAAAGACACCTATTATACCATTTGAAAACTGTAATTGTAAAAAGCAGGTATCTCTCACTTGGTATGACTGCAACAGAGAATTGGTGAATATAAACCTAGGAAATACACATTTTGAAACTAGACTCTGATAGCAAGTCATAAATTAAATTTTAAAAACGGTTAGAATTTTTATATTTGTTCTTGAGATCTAGTTGTGTGGAAACACATTGGGTTCACAGAAATACAGTGATCCAGATCCAGGTTTTCAAAGTTCAAGCTTGCCTTTAAAATGTGCAAATGAAAGTTTGCAGAACAGAGTAATCACAGTGTAATATGATATATCAGTTAACTCCCATTACAGGACAGGCAGATAACTGGTACGGTGCTGTTATGTGTGAACAGTGTGCTCGGGATCCTGTGGAGCACAGATGTGCATTATCCCTGTCCTTGAGAGCTTACAATGAAACAAAATAAAATGAGAAAGCCATATGTAAAATATTTATACTATGAGAGTTATTTAAGATGTCATTTAGGGGGAGGGAACAAGGAAAACCTAGTGTGCTAGATTTACACTGCATTTTACAAATTTGCTTTTTAAAAATTTTTTTTTGGAAGATAGAGTGCTGTGTGTCTGTTTCATTCAGAAATCCTACTGAGATATAACTGAAACAAGTCATATTCACCTACTGTCTTGCTGTTTGGAAAAATCTGCACACACATTAGCAATAGAAAATTATTCTTTGAGAACCGCTCTAGATGTTTTACTTTTGAATGTGCAGTATGTAATGAAAGAGCTGCCAACAGAAACCTCCTGTCCTTCCATAAAATGAAAAATAAAGTTAACTGATGGTACACAGTCACAAACTTAGCATATTATATGGTATAGCATTTTGTGGATAGTAATTATCTATGAAGAAAAAGATTTTTTCAGAAACACCAAAGATTGATATTAAAAACAGGCTATAAAATATCATTAAATATTCATGGCTTTCATATTAAATACAGGCTATAAAATATCATTAAATATTCATGGCTTTCATTAAAATGTATTTGAATGAGTAAGATACTTGTAATTGTCCTACCTGAAGAGTTTGATTCCAACTCTAAAATGTAATTCAGACCTGGGGACAGGTATTATTTCTTTCTGTGAAAGTGAAAGAAATTTGAAACTTGATAGCAGTACAATGTAAAAAGCTGTCCAAATAAAAGCTTCTAAAGGGATATTTTGAGTTAGCATAGCCGTGACATGGTCAGTCCTAGTCCAGTCAGGTCCATGTTAATCTTTGGTGAAGCCTGCACAACCCCTGCTTTAAGTAGCTGTGTTCAGGTCATGGATGATTTGCTGTCTCTTAGCCACACACAACTCTATATTTTCAGTCTATGTCTTACAAATACCTTTTGTAAATGTTTAGCATAAACTTTACCAAAAAAAAGGAAGAAAAAGAAATTTTTTTGAGCGAAGTTAAGATCAAGACTAAAGACTCTAGGTCGAGGCAAGAGATAGAAAAAAACAGCAGAAAAAAAATCACACATGACTAATCAGTGACTGAAAGTGTGTTGCTAAGATTGAACCCCTCGCTTACCTTCCTGGTAGTCTGAATCTTCATGCACTGTTGGAAAACAAATCACGTCTATCTCCCCCATGTCAGTTTCTGATACCCTACAAGTCTTTAGAAATTGTGTTGAAAGTAATGCTAGCTAGGATGGTATACTAAAAAGCAAATGTGTTATGCATCTTCAAGCATTAATGCTTAATTAAAAAGAAAGTAAATATATAATAATTATTATATGCAATTTTCCAGTGACTTAAAATTAGGGTGTGTTATTATTGCTAAGGAGATTTACTAGACATTGAGTGCTTGAGGTTTTATGATAAGGAGATTTTCATATCAATTAAAAACCACTTAGTTTTTATGGATTTAAAATTCTTATGTATTCTTATGTATATGTGAACACATCCATATATATATACACCATTGCTGAAACGGACTTAAGAAGTAATCTTTGTTACAATGTCTGCCTTGAAAATCCTATTTTAGATCACACAGCTCTATGAAACACAGTTTTTTCAGGAGGTCAAATTGTGCCCATATGAATGGTGTTGTCGCCTACCACAAAGAAATCAGCTAGTGGATTTCCCTGCATGCTCTAATTTCTGAATTGCTTACTTGGAATAGCCCAGTGAGAGTGGTTTTAATCAGAATTCACCACAGGTATTATATAAGAGAAAAATAGAATGGAAAAAAGTATTGAACAAAACAGATTATGCCTAAAATAGTTAATGAATGCTAGTAATTTTTTTTCCAGCTGGAAGTAGTCACATTTATAAAATGAATGAAAGCAAAAAATGATCTTTCAGACTTAACAGAAGGAGCAATTAAGCTTCTTGATTTAGTAAAGGCGGTGGGAAAGATGTGGAGAGGAAAGGGCCTGAGGTATTTGGTGATATGACAAATAAGACCTCAATAATGCAGTGTTTTCTCAGCTGTAAAGGCAGGTGTTTGCTGAAGTGGTGCAGTTGTTCATGCTTTTGGATGTACAGTTCCCTTTAGTGACATATCTTAATAAAGATTCTTTTATCATCTGTTTGTCTCTAACAGGCCCAGAGAAGCAGGGCTTTCAATACATTTCCACATCCTGTCCTTCACTCTTAATCAAGGATATTTAAGAATAGAATAAATCCTGCTTTATAGCTTGTCTACAGCCCAATAAGGAAAATCCTTCAAAGGCAATAAACTTTTGTTTAAATTATTTCCAACATGACAGTGGTTATCTCTCTATCACCTTGTTCAGCCTATGTAAACCAGCATGCAATAAAAAATAAGACTCAGTTCTCCACAGACATGAAGGAAATTTTAGTGCATGTGTGCATACTCTGGCGAAGATTCGATAATGTGCACGGAAATATAAAAGTGAGGAAGAATTTATTCCCATCTTCACTCCTGCTTTCAAACACTGTTCTCTTTTCCATCTCTTGTCAGAGACATACAGTATTACCTACTGGCAATTTTCCTAGCTCTTACCTTTAATTGTCACCTGCCATTAAGAAAAAATTAAAATTAAAAAAAAAAAGCAACCCAAAACAAAAAAAACCCCAACCAAACAAAAAACCCAACTCCACAAGAGACTGAGGAAGTATTGTATTGTCACAGTTGTACAGAAAACCTTGAAAACAGGACTAAAGGTAACACTGGATGTTACCATTCACATGATAATACTGCTTCATGTCTGAAAAGAACTGGGTTGAGTTATAAGTTGACTGATGCAGTTTATTATGTACTAGCTTTGACACCGGCAATGATGCATTCAGCATCACTGTTCCTGTTTTTCTAGTTACTATAACAAGTAGGAAAACAGGAGCAATATTTTATTTTCACTGACTTTTTAAGGTTACTTCCTCCAGCACCTTGTTTTGCAAGACTATGAACGTCCCTTTTCCCCAGCTTAAAGAATTTAAGAGAAAAGAGCCAGATGATCCGCTAGGGCTGCAAAGCCTGGGCGGCCATACAAGTGAACACCCTGTGGGGTGGTGTTTCAGAGACCACGTAGGACTTTTGCCAGGTTCAGAACCACTAAAAGAGTAACAGCCGAGTTAATTACTCACATAAATATTCCAAACATGCAGAAAGCGTTACAGGTGGTTGAGCCTTTTAGCTGCAATTAGATTAGCATACAAAAATTTCCTAGCATATTTTCAGGGAAACAGAACATCATTGAAACACACTGTTCCAAAACAAGAATGCTTTTCAGAACAATTGTTTTCGAGTGAACTCTCCTCCAGGACTAAAGAGGAGTTTTGTAGTCTATGGTGTGGGAGCTAGATGACTTAAGACATCTAGATTGTCTTGTTTTCCCCATCAGAGTGGTAGAATAAAAGAACAAATGGGGCTGACAAGTTGTAGGCATCTGCCCTTGGGCACTATGGGTACCCAGGAAGCAGAGATACTTGCTAGCAGCTCCCTACCATTACTGCAGACACCTTTGGAAGTGTGCTCATTGTCATTTCCTAACAGGTTGCCCTGGATCCTGAAAGCTAAATATATAATCTTCAAGGGAAGTTAAGTTCTGTACAGGCTCACTATTTTTCATCTTTTTTTGAGAGTCTTTAACTTGCTCTTTCTAAAAATGATGGTCCATACGTCTTCTGGATTCTGTGAAGGCATTGGCCAAGAAGTATTAGCCTGCAGTGAGGATTATCTCCCCCACCCCACTGTCCCCAACAGTGAACTGAAACATTTTTTCAGCTCCTTTCAGAACCTTTCAGAACCCTTTTCAGTTACACTTTTGCAGTGTTAGCTGCACACAGCAAGACAGACTTAAGTTAGTTTAAGGGATGTGACAACCCAGCATTACAAGGCTGACTGAGCATCTCAAATGAAGGATTTCTAGTTCAATGGGATTTCAATAGTTTTAGTGGGGTTCAACATCCACATATGTCACTGTTGGGAACTTTCATATCTCAGCCACTTGGAAACTCATGTGCTAATACTCTCAATTTTTTTAGTGATGCAACATTTTTGTCCTTGACACCTTCCAGGGACCACTGTCCTCTTTCTTGTTTATGTCCTACATTAGGGTTTCAAACAATCTCTACTTCAGATGGGAATATGGAGAAAATGCCAGTCTGCTGTGTACTGTGCTCCTTGGAGTGAAATCCTACCTCTTTTGTTTCTTCTTCAATTTTTCTTTCTGATTTTCTTCTTATTTGAATGTATAGTTTCATCACTTCTCTTGCTCCTGTCTGTTTCATGACTTTGGTGTGCTGGTGGCATTTTCTATAGTAATTTTTTTCATATCTAAATAGTCTAAATGTCCCCTGGAGGCCTTTTTTTGACCTTTTTTTTTTTTAATGATATTTTGACCTGATGTTCCTTCCTGTATTTTCTTTGTTAATTTCTTGCCTTTTGTCTCTCTTGATCTTCTATCATTGTCTGGTCCCTTAACAGACTTTTATTCTTTTCAACATTTACATGCAGAACAGAAATATTCTGTAGTGTTCACAGCTGTATGATAAGCTCTGATTTTAATATTCTTGTCCCGGGTACAAAGACTTGCTTACACAAGGGAATGACTCATTCTCCTCTGCATTTAAATCTGGCAAGTTTAAATTACACCAATGGCTTAGCTGGAGATCAACTGCTTGTAAAGGAATCAGAATTGGCTCCCTAGCAGCTTTTCAAAATTACTTTCTGAGATAGTGTGTTTTCTACTTGAGATCAGATAGTAAAATCTTCACAGAAAGGTAGTGTATCTGGTCCTGTACTGTGATTGATGTCTGAGACTCTGAAGTTTAATTATTCTTATCATACTGCCTTGGAAACTGCAAGTGTTAATAAAACAAGCTTTATCAGTTCCAGAGCTGCCAGCCATATCATGCACTGAGAGAAACACAGCTTATTCCCTAATTTCTTTGTTCCTTACCACTCCTTCCTCCCACCCCCAATAAGTATTTATGCAAATTGACAATGTGCTCTTGAGACTTCTCTTCTGCAATCTAAGCACCTCTAGCTCTCTCAACTTCTATTACATGGGATGATCCAAGCTCTTATCTTACTCGTCTTTGTGACCCTTCACTGGATTCTTTCCACATCTCTTTTGTTCTAAGGAGCCTAGAATTAGATCTAGATGCTTAGACTAAAGACATGTCTTACTGGTTGTCCTGGTTCTGGCCAGGACAGGGTTAATTTTTCGCAGTAGCTGGGATGGGGCATGGCTAGGGCACAGATACTATTCTATACCACCTCACACCAGATTTGGGGGCAGGGGAAAGGGACTCTCTTCTGGGACGAAGGAGTTCCTTCTAGTTGATAAAACATGGTGGAGGGAGCTGTCCAGTAAGGTCTATTATCAGGTGTTTTTTCTGTGTGAATAATTTCTTTTCATATACCTTTTGTTATTAATATTGTTGCTGTTGTTGTTTGTTTTCTTATTTCATTGCTTTTTTTCCAGTAAATTGTTCTTATCTCAACCTGTGATCTCTGCCCTTTGTGCCGCCAATTGGAAGGTCAGAGGGTGTTTTTTTAGTGGGAGTACTAAACTGGAGAATACCATTCCTAAACCACAACACCGGTGCTGAGCAGAAGGGAAAAACCACCTCCCTTGACCTGTTGGCAGTGCCCTTACTTCGCCTTCATTGCCATGAATGTGCATTGCTGGTTCATAATCAGGTTGTTGTCTACCAGCACCTTCTGGTCTGTGTCTGCAAAAGTGCTTTCTACAACATCACACTTACCTTAACACAGTGGTCCAGCTTATCAAATTGGAGCTCATTGGACATGGGCACAGCTCAGATGTTGCCTAAACATGTTAGGAGTAGTTTACTACAATGTATTTATGATCCTTTTCCAGAATAAGGATTCCAGACCAAAACTTTGCAACAAATAAATCTACTGGCATCATTATAGAGATCAGACCATTTGATGTGACAACGCTTTGATGCAGCTGTGAGAGTCCAGACATGTCTAAGGATTATTTAAACTAAAACAAATCCTTATCATGAGGGAAAAAAATTGGATGCATCAAAGATCTGATAATTTTTTTTACTTTAAAATTTTTAATTATTTTCAACTAACAAGCCTAGGAATTTTATCTCTGAAAAATTTCATTAGTAAGTTGTTAATTTTTCTGTTATGTTATGGAGTGCATCTAATTGCTCTTATTCCAGGTCCAAGCTGAGGTTAGGAAAATACTTTTAAAATTTGAATGGATGATTTTTCACTTGGAGGCTACCATTGTAATCTTCCATCTTTGTTTGTCAGACAATGAGATGGCAGTTGCATTTTTCTTGTTAAAACATACCTTTATACACATTACATTTTAGAACCCACACTTATCTTACACAATTCTTGAAAAGCGAATACAGGAACCTCAGGAAGAAGGTATAAATTAGAACATTCTTTTAAAATGTTTTCATAAGGAGTTGGCGAATACACTGACTACCCATTTTGAAACGCAAATTGAAAGGGACTTACTGAAAATGTGGTCAGGGGGAAATCAATGTATGAAGGGTATGTCAAGCATGAAATATCATGCAGCCCTCTCTTCTCATTTGCCAGTCATTTCTTTCTTTTGGTACCGCTCAGGACATGTATTCATGAGCCTGGAGGACCAACCTGTCTGCTCATGCAAATGGGCAAGGGAACGCCAGAGAAGCCCAGATGTCGCTTGGATGGTAAAGAATTGCTTGAGGCTCTGCTGGATTTTTGTGAAGAGGCATCTGGCAACAGCTCAGTTGTCTTTCACAGAACTGACTTTGATCCCACTTGTGTTGTCATGGTAACATGAGTCTCTGATCAAATGAGCCTTAATCACGAGTTAGAAGTTGACCTCTCTTCCTCATAGGAAATAACATGGGAGAAGACAAGGAATATTTTTTCCCAAACACAAAAGTTCAGACAATTCTCTTGACCATTCCGTGTCAGTTTTCAAACCTCCTCTATGTAACTTGTGGTATTGCAAATGTGTGTATATGCAGGGGAAAAATATTAGAAGAGTATTTGCTATACAGGAAAGTGCATAAAACCCTCTAGTTGAAGTGTGTAATTAGTACTGTTGCATATGGGTGGATGTTCTTTAGAGTGCGATGCTCAGTAGATTTTTTTGCAATGGGTTTAAAATATTAAATAATTATATAGCAGTTATGAGTATACTCTATTTTTTGGATACAAAGAAGTCACAGGAACATTTATGATTAAGCACTACTATAACTAAAAGGGCTAGCAGGTTTTATCAAGGTGAGGTTACATCAGCTTTTTTTGCTCACATAACTGCATTACTTTAAAAAGGGAGCTTTTTATAGTCTGAAACAACCTTGTCACAGCAGACTGGAGTACCATAATGGTTTTTGACATTTTGAATTAATTTATGCAGGTCTCTGTTCAGGGGTGGCAAAATTACTTCTGGTTTCTAAGCTATTATATTTAAAGATAGCTTTTGTATTAATAATAGCACTGCAGTGTGCATGTAAACATACCTTCAAGGAGGAACTTCATAAACAAGAAAATATTTAGCAACCACTCTGAAAGACTGAAAAGATAAGTTTCCAGGAATAATTCTGGGTTATTATTAATTTTTTTTTAAAGATAGCATGGTTAAATGAACATGAGAGCAGAATAACTTGATGTAAACTTAGTTAATGAACAAAATTTGGACATCATAGTGCTAAATTAACTGGTGCTAGTCAATTTGATGTCTGAAATAAGGCACAAGACTGACAGAGATATAATATCTTATATTAAAAATTATGATCCCCTAATCTAAGCAATTGAAGGAAGAGGGGAGAAGTAATCAAAGGATCCTCCGAAATACAGTGAGCCTATGGAGAAGAGATGTGAAAGATCACAGATTTGGGGAGTAAAGTTTCTGCTTTTTAAGGTACAAATAAAGCAGAAATCATAGAAGATGCAGTCACAAGACTTGCTAATTAAAAAAAAAAAATTAATAGAATGTATCCTTCTGTCCAAGCCAAGCAATTTTGTAGGTTGAAACAAGGGAGACTCTTTTGTGTACTCTTGGTGGGAAATACCACACGACTGTGAAGCACAGGCATTTTTCAGTTGCCTGTAGAAAACTAGAATTCATCTTTGTCAAATCTCCTTTAATGTATTTCTGTCAATTGCCATATAATATCAAGGGCATTTCAGTCTCCAGCTGAGTATGTTTGAATGGTGCATCACTGCTAGATGCTATTCTTTGAGGAAAAATATCCACATGGCCTTTTCTATCTATTACTTGTTGGTACAGAATAATGGAGTGAAAGAGGCAAAATATGATAAATAAAACATTTAGGAAACTAATATGACAGTTGTCAAATCAATATTTCATTGAAGTGGCTACAGTTGTCAAGAAAATGGAACTAATTTAATTTGTGTATTTAATTAAAACCATCGGTTATTAAAATGGTAATGAACTCTTTAGATACAGTATTTTTGCAAGTTTGCTGAGCTATAATGTGAGACTTACATGTGAGAAGCTAAGCAATAACGTGATCGTATTGTGGATTCTTTCTTTTGATGTTTTTATCATGACAATATGAGGTGAGGAGGAAGGTTCTCACAAGAAAACTGCCAAAAATAGTTACAACAGACTTCCTGCATATTTCCCAATCTAAATCAGAAGATGAGAAGTTTACATTTTCTTCCTTTTTTTTTCCTTAATTTTTTTCAGTTGGAGGTTATCTAAATATAACTCAGTTATCACTGTTTCTTCCTTAGAATATTTATTATATTTTTCTCAGCTTTAAATAATTTTCTATCAAATTGCCATACCCCAATCTATTCCAGAAAGTCAGAACACAACTATTAATTTTCTAACAAATATAAATTTTCTAACAATTATTGATTATTCTTTGTATTTATCATTTACTATTTTTGACAAAGATGAGGAAATGTCTCCACATTCATCAATTTTTCTTTGAGTTTACAGGCCCAATATTTTCCCCTGAAGTTCTCATCATATTTCTATATCCTTTGAAGATGTTTTTTTCTTAACAAACTTTCTCTTAGATGGGAAGCTATCTAACATTCAAGATAATTTTGCTTTATATTAAGTATTTACAAAGTTGAAATCAAGTCATTCTGTGTTGTAAACATTTGGCAACTATATTGCCTCTTTGACTTAAAGTTCTAGAACTGGAATTATTTTCTGCAGACTGATATTTTAGTACATGGTGATTTTAATTTGAGAAAGTATTGAAAGATATGTTGTTTCCTAATTTTCAGGGGGCTACATTCAACATACTCTTAAATGAAACAAACAAATGAAGAAAAGGAATAAAGAAAGGGTAGGAAAGAAAAGTTATTAAGTATAAAACAATAAACAAAGAACTACTTAGACTAGATAGTAGTCTGACCCAAAAAAAGAAACAAACAAAAAAACCTTCGTGCTGAGAAAAAAGCCAGGTTAGCACTGCCAGCATTGCTTCTGGCAATGAGACTCAAAGTTCCTGTGGCTGCAAAGCATGCTTCCAAGAGCTGCTAAACATCAGTAGTTAATTTAGTTACACCTCTCTGAAATACTGTATTCATCTAGATGTGCTCATTGTCACGGCTATTTTGTTTAAAAATAAGACACCTGTTCTATTTGAAAGCATTTGCTGCAAGCCAGCTGAAGCCAGTATTGGTGCATAGAAGGTGACATGCTGTTAGGATCATTTGTTTGAGCTTGGGTGCTGATAGAGATGGAGTTTTGGACACAGCCTTCACTGGTAGTGATGACTGAAGTAGGGAATGAAGAGCCTTTCCCTTAGTAGAGCCCCAGTATTTAATTGCAGTAGAAACAAAGCAGCTAAAAACTTCACCTGGTTACAGTTCCAAGTCAAATATAATTCTCTGGTGATTGAACATGTGGAACATAGAATCTGCAAAATATAACTCTCCTAGGAACTTAGTGTGACCACTACAAAGGACGATAGAAGAACAGTGAGACTTTTTCTGTCTCCTCCAAAATATGAGAAACAGATATTATTATATATATACACTATATATATGATAATGTACAATATACAAATACACTACATATATAATAACATACTATATATAAATTATAGAGATATATGTACTCTATTGGTAGTTAATCTTATTAATATCTCTCTTAACACTGATATAATCATAGGGATAAAAAAAAAAGTTCAATTCCAACAATCTTCTTTGCAAGCAGTTTTCATTTGTTTTGATACATAACTCCAGAAGCGAAAATGCTTTCCAGGGCAAGAAATCCTTATAATAACAATATAAAGGAAATTGGAGATCCTGGCATTTTGTATGATAATTTTCATAATAAAATTATGTTTAATACCATAATTACAAAAATGTAATTATCATGATTATGAATATGACTTTTTTATTTCACATTATTACAATATGACTGCACAGTCATGAATGAATTTTCAGGTTGATCCCATCTCAATCAGTGGTTTCCTGAGGCATGGAGCCACGCTAGCTGCCAGCTGGCCCTGAAAAGCGAGGTTGCAGCCTTCCTCCTCCTCACTTTGCATTTCTGGTGCTCACCTTTCTCCCCAAAGGAAGCTGATTCACTCTCTGTTTTTCCCCTGAGTGAGTTGCTGAGGGCAAGAAAAAACAGAAATTGAATTCATATCGTGTTATACACATCATATTTTGTTTAATTATTTTAATACATACATGTATATTCTATAGATTAATTTAAATTTAATACTAAAATTGTAGTTAAATCATAAGTTTTGTACAATCATAGCTCTCCAGAGATCAGTATGTGCTGCATTATCTGCAGAATTTTAGCTTTAATTAATATTTATAAAGGAATTTGGGCATAATGAACTGCAATGCCATTGCAAATGAACTCAAGGGCATCAATTTTAATGTCATTTTATCATGGTTTAAATCCTTATGTCTTTATGAACTGACACTGAAACCTTGCAAAGTAATTAGCACATTTATGATTTGGCCTACTGAAATTTCAAAAAGTTTCCAGGGATTGTACTGAAAAGTGGGCAAGAATTGCAGAATCTGTGAAATTACACATCTTCTCCTAGTGCACAGATAAACTGGGACACAGGCAGCTGAGACTGGAAAAGGGTCAGGTGGCAAGAATACCTGATCTGTATACGCATACTTTGTGCCCATGGTCTGATCAGAGTTCAGCCAACAAAAAGAAATATTTGCTGAAACTAAAAACGTATGACATAAAAGACAGCTTTTCTGAGTGCAGAAAAAGTATTTTGAACATGAATAGTTTGTGTTGCAATTGTTTAGGGTTCATTTCTTTTCATTCTGTCCTGGTTTTCAGTAAAGAAAGTCTTTAACAAGAAAGTCTATAATGAGATTAAATTTTTTCATGAAAATCTCCTTTGCCATTATACCAGAAAAAACTACAAATCATGAAAGGTAGAACAAGGGCAATGGTTTTGTGCATGCTTTTGAATAAGCACTGGATATTTTATAGTATATCCTAAAATAGTACAAATGTTCAAGTGATGACTGAAAAGTATTCACTTAAAATGCAAACAGAAATAGCATTTTAACTCAGGCATGCAGTAACACTGTTGAATGATGTAACAATGATTTTACTATTAATTCAGAAATGGCTGTGGGCAACTAATCAGTACTTGAGCTTGAAATAAAATTCAGAATAGGTATTGCCTGCTACATTTTCTTATGAAGCACAAGAATGTGCTGTAATACAGCTTTTCAGAGAAACACACATATTTACTGCAAAATGCCTTAATAGTGTGACCAAGATTAATTAAACCTTTACAGCCATTCCTTTCACCCACAGAAGAACTGAAAATTGTTCTATTCTAAGTATTATTCATAGCACCTGGTCTGTAAATGAAGGCATGAATATTCCCAGGAATATCATACCATCAGTTGGAATTGTAAACTCAAACTTAATTACAAGTTGTTTCTGGTCTAATCTTTATTACCAGGTTTGAGTATAGTATCTCTGATAGTATCACTTTAAATAAACCTGTAAGTGTGACACTTTTATGGTTAATACAGTTACAAACCTTAGTACAAAGGCTCAGTGATAAGTAAAAATAATTCCATTGTAAGGAGATAAACAATTACTATTAATGAATTGTTTCTAAATTTGTAAGAAGTTCATATTTCAGTGAGTATATTTATCAAATGCAAATTTCATGAACCATAGGTAGAAGACAGAACACTTCCTAGTGGGCTATGATATGGAATCTCTAAAAGTGAGCACTCCTGAAATTTGAGTCATCTTTTACCATTTTTGTAATTTCTAAATAATTCATGGAATCTGTATATGACATCAGCATAAAAGCTGTACTGTTAACAATGGGAAGTAGGAAGGATTTCACTGGCTCTTGTTTAAAACACTTATCTGATGGAGGAGAATATTTTAAAATAAGATTTTGTACTTTTAGAGCACCAAGGGCACATATCATTTAAGCAGCTGATAATCACCAAAATGGGCAGTCTAGTAGTCAGTCTGACAAAAACACATTCCTCTCCCTCCCCCATCGTGCTGTAGCTTTCAGGAAGGTGATAACTATTGCTCTAACTGGACTTTATTCTTTTGGATTATGAGAATACAAGTAAAAAGAGGCCGCAGAGAAAAAATTAGGACCTTCCAGGTGTTAAAACAGTGGTAATTACAGGACTCAAAATAGTGGTAATTTTTAGCTGCATAAAAGTTTCCATTGCTCTCTGCCAAATATTGCAACTTGCTTAAGAATAAAAATAGTGATTTTTTTGCTATGAGAGCCCAAGTATGCCTTCTCCCTCAGTCTCTCTGGACCTAATTGAGCATAACGATTACATATGACAACCAGCAGGAAATCTGTCAACTGTTCAGGAGCTCAGAGCTGGAGGGGGAGGATGATGGGTCATGTTGCTGTTGAGAAGGCAACAAAAATAATGGCCTCTTCCTTCAAGGCTAGTTTAAAACTGTTTTGCTGGTTGTTTTCTTGTCTGATTGAAAGAAATCTAAGGGGAAATTGAGTTACAAAGTCTAGTTCATGTCTGGAAAAGTCAGAACTTTCTGATTGAGGTAGCTTTAGGAACAAAGCGGGTTACTCAAAATACCCTTTTTCATGCATTTTTAATAGGAAACTGAGTCCTGTCTGACTCAGCCCTCAGGTGTCTGGAATACACCATCACCAATAATGGAGAATTTAAGTCTCTGCACACACTAAGCCCATCTCTATCCTAAAAACTGCTTGTAGTGTCAGCACCCATTATGAACCACACTGCCCTCACCAGTTATCAGTCTTCATCACAGCTACACTCCACTGGACTACTGAAAATATCAGTCTTGCCAGAGGAAATTGTCAGAAACAGAGATCAGCTGGATGGTACGCTTGAAAATTGATCCCAAAGAATTAGCAGCACCATTATTTTAAGGTTGGTGCCCTTAAAAAAAAATGCACTTCGTTCAGGTCACCCCTCAGGAACATGTCCAAAACTTGATTTTGCTCAAAAATTTTAGCTTCCTCAGGTGAAAGCTACCAGAAAAGGAAGGAAATGTTCATATCTCTTTGGAGTGAAGGAGAAAAGTCGAAGGATATATTATTGAAGGATACTGTTATGAACTCAACAAAACTCAATATAAGTTTTCTTTGAGAACTTGGATTTCTTTTTTCATCTTTTTAGAAGTAAGTGCTGTGATCATTTCCTCAAAAAACCTAGTTTTCTTGGATGACAAAAATGATTGCAGTGTTTTATTTTACATTAGAGTGTTATGATACTATTTCTGTCAGATGGTAAAATTTTTTTCCACCAGTTTCTCAATGTCACTAAATTTGTTCCATAAATCATATGAAAGAGTAGAAAAATTAATGCAACAAAGCTTGGGTGGCTTTAAAACACAGATTATTGATAATGATCATACAAATTGCTTCAGTAGGAGTTAGTGAGGACATGTTCTTGTTAGTATTAGATCCACATTAGCAAGAAGTCTGCTGCTGACAGACCAGAATCAGTTGTACTGAGCTCCCTTCGTGCCTCAGCCTTATCCTCATTATGCCAATGAACTAAAGAGCAATGTATGACTGAGTCCAGCCCAAGAGTTGCTTTACGTCTAAAGATGTCCATTTCTGCAGGCACACTGTATCTTCCAAAAAAAAAAAAAAAAAAGGTGGGACCTGAAAAGACCATTTTTTCCCCCATTTTTCTATTCTGATGTTAATCTATTTGTATGTAGGTTTCCAAACATGTTTCTTTGTCAGGGAACAGTACTACAAGGAATAGTAAAACTAAGCAAGATCGACAAGATTAGAAATGGTGAGTTCTATTATATTGTCCACTGTAGAATGATAATGTTTCTATGACAGCCTTCATAATTATGTCTCATAAAAAGTGGTAAAAGACATTTCCACCTGTCTCAGTTTAATGAGACTGAAGTCTTTTGCTAAGGAGGATGAATTATGAGGTAGACTACACTCCTCTCTCTCAGCAGTTGTAAAATCTGAAACAAAGAGGCTCCAACTGAGGAAAGATAAGAAAAATAACAACCCTTTATTAAAGAATATTGGCAGAACAACAAAAGAAACCACAAAAACAACTAAACAATAATCCTGTAACCAAAAGTCCCCTTCAAAAAAAAAAAAAAAAGAAAACAGTTTGATACTTCCCGTCGTCTGGTGGAATTCTAATCACTGTCGGCAGGGGCGCTGTTGGGCTCTGGCGGTTGGCGCGTGGGGGCCCTGGATGGCAGAGGAAGCCAGCAATGGAGATTTCTGCCTCCTGCGCCGAGGGGAGGAAGGGGAAAAGGGGGAAGAAGGGCAGCTTTTTTTCCCACTAAACTCATGCTGTCTGTGGCTGGCTGTAGCCAGGACTGCTCCCTTTGGTCCATGAGCACAAACTCTCCGATGAAAACTGAGCAGATTCTGGCTGGAGACAGAGCAGCGTGTAGGCAAACCGAGGCCGGAGAGGAGCCAGATGACCAGGTCGAGAGCAAAACGGCCTCAGAGCTTTTCCAACACGCGCACAGCCTTGCCTCCGTTAAGGCAGAAAGTGAAGTGCCCCTATCCAAGGAGAGGAGGGGAGAAAAACTCCTTATCCCCTTCCCCCCCCCTCCCCCGCCCCCAGGCTTAGAGAGGATTATCAGCCTGGAATGTCCTTCTGCCAGCCAGCTCCTTTGTGTAGGTCCATCATCCAAGGCAGAAAACTGTCTTCCCCATTCAGCATCCCTCCCCCATCTTGGAACAGGGGAAAGAAAATTCCCGTTTGGTTTTTTAGAACAAGTAAACCCATGGCACTGCCATATCCTTTTTTTTTTTTTTTTGGTAAACACTTTTTCCTGAAAGATTATAACCCCCTTTTACTAAGATTTAATTGACCTGATGATCCTCTGCTTCACAAATTTTAATGTCTTGCATACCTACATGTTGAGGGTCAGAATGCTGACAATGGCTTCTGGGAGAGGAGAAATCGGATTTAAGAGTGTACCTTAGATAAAATGTGGCAATGGTAGGATAACTGGAGAACACTGAGCCCAAGAAATGTGGTAGGGACTGGCATGTCAAAAGTATGTTTTTCAAGAGTATATCATGCTTTGCCTTTCCAAAGTATTGGGCAACAGCAATTAGCGCAGACTCTTGGAGAAAAGAATATAATTTCACAGAGACAAACAAAACCCTACGTGGCTTAAATGGATCTACAGCCCACATGAGTACATTGTCTATGATTCAGCATTGTATTTTTTTTCATTTTTTCCTTTGTCTTGGAATTGTAGCACTGCAGCAACTTATGCATGGAAAAATAAAATTGACATTATTTCGTGAAAGACCTACGCGTGTGTCTTTCCCCTACACATTCTTTTCACATGCCGCCTGAGTTGCCACATTCCCCCTGGAAAGCTATTATGCGAAACGCATATGCAGGATTGCTCTGCAACACATCTGTTGAACTTGCTTTTGCACACAAAAGGATTCACCTTCAGCACAAATACAAAGGCTGATGGACACAGTCATATATGAAATTCTCACTACTCTCTTTACAAATGAAATCTCTGGAGAGTTGTGGTGTTGGGACTCTATCTCTGTCCTATGCATTTCTTTTCATTCTCAGCTCAGGCTGCCAATCTGTGACTTAGAGATTAGGGAATCACCACTCATGACTATGCACAGGCACAGAAATCTACCTTTTCTGGTGTCTACTCATATATTGTGGCGCTGCTCTTAATGCTAGTGTGTGCTTTTGCTGCATTTAGTCCAAGAGGAAGACGAGGATCAGAAAGATTTTACCAAGGGTTATTAAGTTCTGGTGGAGATGGACAGCACTATCCTCAAGGTAATAGCTGTTCCTGCTTAAAAAGAAGCTTTCCGTATGGTAAATATCCAAATGCCATAGTGCTGAGCATCCTTTACACTTTTTCCTTTGAAACTAATGTTGTTTTCTGATGAGGTTGCTCTAGTGCCCAGCTGAAATTCAAATTCTTATCCCTGTAGACACTTTGATGAATATTTAACATCCATGGGTTTTAGTGGGATGACTTGCATATTGAAAGTAAGAACATTTTTAGTAATTGAAAATTTATTACATGAAATATCTTCACATAAGTTAAAATATTAAAAAAAGTGATAGAAAGATATGTTGCCTCTAAATAATAAAACTACAACAACAACAACAAAATCTGTCAATTTATCTCACTTCCTTCACTGAAGTTCCTGAAAACCTATTTGGGAGGATTATGTAAAACATAATCAATGACACATTTAGGATATATGTGGACATTCAATTTTGTGCTAAGTTTTTTTCATTTTTGAAAGGTGAAAAACAGCCTATAGCTTTTATTTTCTTTAGTCCTTATTAGTACATCTCATTATCTTGGCTTTCATTTAGAATAGTTACACAAAGAAAGTCTAATGCAGCTGTGCTACTAGTGTTTAGGCATATAAATATGACTCTTTTGTTTGTCCTTGTCCATAAATATAAATTTGCTCTGTTATACCTGAAAGGCAAATGGAAGTGGAAGCACTGATAAGGTAATTATGCCCTCAATAGCAAAGATGTCAGGGTTGTTTTGTACTTAATATTCAGAGTTAATATAGCAAAAAATCATGATTTATGTTGTATACATTCATTATAAGGCAGGAGTTAAAATACAGAGAACTATCTCCCATTCCAGCCTGTGAGGCCTTTTTTGGGTCTGTCTGCTAACCAAAGAAATCATCATGGGGTTTGCAGTGGAATCCTTTTTACCACCACAAATCCTGACATTCAGAGCGCAGAAGAGGGAAGTTCTAAGGAGCAAGAAAAAAGGAGTATATCTACTTCCTCTAAGAACTCAGCTTTTGCTGGCAAAATGATTTCTGAAACTTCCACCCACATCTACCTACATGGTATGTTGTACATTATATTCACTGAGCTGAGATGGAAAAAACCCCTTGTAATTTTAATGCTTACATGATTGCATCAACTTAAAAAAAAAATCCAAATATAAGTAATAAACTTATGATATACATTCATTAAATAGATACATTTGTAATTACTAAAATGTAGAAGTGAGTCTGTAGAATAGATAGTGACAGAAATTTGATTCACAGAGTGTTATTTCTCATTTTTATATTGTACTTTAAATAAAGCTGTCTGATCCTGGAAAATACTATTTCAGTAATGCAACTCTGCTTTAATTCATCTCTCCAGGCCTGATAATGGCTACCCAAAAAGTATGGCCAAAATCCTTAGCACCAAATCTTGAAGATCTGCTGATTATGTTTATCTACATCCTGAATATCAGGCAAGCAGTTCTATTGAAATTGGTGGCTTACACCAACAGGGTGAATTTGGTGAAATCTCTCTGCAATGACTGTTATGTTATGAAGACTTGGCTGCAGGTGAAGATCCCAACAAAGCCTATCCTAGTCACTATAAAATGCACTCATGGTAAATGATAGCACTGCTTGTCAACATAGCTGTTTGTTACACAGTGATCTCAAAAATAGGAGACACAAGACTTGTCATATCCTCTGAGCCTAAATGTAGAAAGATAGTCTTAACCCTTTACAGGCCTTTTCTTTCTGTGATTTCTTCAGAGGGTCTTCTGTTTCACTTTAGGTTGACTGAATTAGGTATCTTTTTCTCCTCTTATATAAAGAAGGAATTTAAATGAACTTTTGCTGTAGTCAAATCCTTGCTATCTTAAGGACCTGAAGAAATGTCTTAAAAGTTATTTGTCTATTCTGATGTAAGACAAGAAACAATTATGTCATTTGACTTTAACCTCTCTTTTGGTGAAACTGTACTTTCTGCTTCCTCCCTTAGGATTTTTTTCCAAAGTTTCATCTCTCTCCACTGCACAGTGTCATTATTCCCAGAGGTGGTCTCAAAGTGACATCTTAAAACAATATTAATGTGAAGTAATTTTTTAAGCTTCCCTCTTAATTTTAAAGCTTTTTTTTCCCTTTCAAGTACAATGTTTCTGTTTTTTTTCCTCCTTTTGTACTGAAAATGTATTTTTTATGCACAGAGATCACAGTCTTAATCTTGCTGTTTTATGCTTTTATGACCTATCTCATGAGCAGTACTTTTCCCTTATTTTTTTTTTATTCTTTGCAATATTTCTGCACCACTGTTGCATCCTTACTAAAACCAGAAGCCAGCTATGAATATATTGCTTTGATTCTAATAGCCCAGAAAGTGACAGCATATTTATTTAATCATGTTCAAATATGAGTTCGAAGGGTCAGATGTCGTTATCAAGGTATGTGCATATACATACGTGTGTGCTGCTGATCTAATGTCCAAGCTTACGAAAATTTTACTTCTCAGATATTTATACATCAAAGTACAAATATGACTGGTTCTCAAAAGTTTAACAGTTGAGGATGAAAATTCTTGAAAAAAAATCAGACATGATTAAGCTTTTTTACATGTATATGTCCCCCCCAGTGAATGATGCAAGCTTCATATTTATGAATTCTGTAATCTTTTTTCCCACCTCTTCTCCAAGAACTGCACTGATAGTGACAACAGCATCTTAAGATGTGACCAAACCAGCAATGAATAGGATATTGCCTGTCTGTTGGAAAATAATGACTGTTTACCTTCACTTTATCAAGATATTCAAGTCTCTCACAGTATCCTTATAGTTCTTATGGAATAGGTAGGTGGGCTGCAAGGTACACACAAATCTGGCTGGACCATTGGGCGCAAAGGTTTGAGATCAGCAGAACAAAGTCGAGATTTCTTCGAGGGTCAATACTGGGACTGATGCTGTTCACCTTTTTTTTGAACTAGAGTGCACCTCAAAAAGCTGAGGAATGATATCAAAATTCAGGAACAGATTGGCATGCTTGGGAAGGGGGCACAGATATTACTCAGGGGATCCTTGATAGGCTGGAATCATGAGCTCATAGAAACCTCAAGGACTTCAAGAAGATCATTGTGCTGCAGGTGGGATGGAATAATCCCCTTCACTAGTTCAAGCTTCAGGTTGTCTGGATGGAAAAGTACTTTGCGGAAAAGTACTTTGCAGAAAAGGATCTGAGTGACCTAGCAGACAAGCTGACCATTGGTAAACAGTGTCCCTTTGCAGCACAATAGAAAGGCCAGTTGCATCCTGGAACCGAATTCTTCTCAGGCTACTGAATATTCATGCGTTACCAAAACCAGAAGACTGTTGAAAAGCAGTCCTGGAGAAAACTCATCACCTTTCACAAAAGCAGACATCCTATTAAAAACCTCCAGAGGTCTGAGAAAGATATTTGTCAGTAACTGCCAGATTCAAGGCTTCTTATTAACAAGTGAACTGTAAAAGAGAAGGCATGTCCTTTTACAAAATGGCCTTGCACTTGCTAAAAGTTAAAAGTAGTCTTTATGTTTTTGGGTGGAGTATTCTTTGTTGATTTCACTTAACAATGATTAGCAAAAAAAAAGTAAAAATCATGTTTTTTCTACCTAGGGAAATTGAAGCTTTATTTCTCCCTTTCACCTGAGGGAGAAACACCCCCCCCCCCATTTAAGTAACTATATGATCCTTATAAATACTTCTACTTTTTTACAAGGGATCTGATTTATTTTGAACTATTTTTCAGTACAAGGTGTCTCTGGGCAATCTGTCTTTTGCTTATGCAAGGGACATTGGTAGGCATCTTATTCAACCTACCAATATGCTGTTGTTTTATTATTCTCTTCTCAGAGAGTACATTTCTCCACTGCAAGCTCCCCCTTCATGCCTTTTGTTGTGATGACTGATAGATTAAATTTATAAACAAAGACACTGACTCAGAACTTGCTGTAATTTTAGGTGGTAATTTCCATGCTGATATGCTTTTGTTTACTGCAACTGAGTCCAAACCCTTCGGTATTAAATAGCATGTTTAAGAGCAATGCTGAAGTCCGTATTCAGATTGCTTCTTGCTCCTGTTTAAAATGTTGAATGATCTATCTGATAAAGGTGTGGCAATTTACTGAGAGGTCCTAAATGTCTCTTACAATGAAATGTTACTTACTTGAAAGCTAAGATGCTAAAGCCATGGAGCATACAAGAAGTCTCCACCCTGATCATCTTGTTAGCATGAACACGTAGGCTTCATTTTCCCCTTCACACCTGTCTGCAGACCTGAACCACCTATTTGGTGATGCAGTCTTTGCCAGTGTAATAGATGGGGCTAAATGTGACACAGTAATGAGTTTCACATGTGGTTTCAGTATAACATGGACATACTTTGGTTTTTCCCAGCAAAGTATTGACAATTTTTTTTCCCCAGAAAAACAGAAAATAAACCCCTGTGCTTCTATCCTTCCACCTGCAATTACACCATCTGTCTCAAAAAGGCAAACACGACATAATAAAAAATGCTGTAGTGTAATTACTCAGACATTTATGTTACAAAAAAACCCTCCAACTTTGATCCTTTGATTAGTGCAGAGGTTTTAACACTGGCATTTTTGAGGAGACCTCTTATCTCAAGACATCCCTGTAAGTCATCCTCTGCCTTCTCATAGTCTCATTCCACGATTTTTAATAGAAAACTAAACCTGGTCCTAAAAACCATTTTATTTCTCCTGCTACCTTTCACACAAAAGATGACAGGGACTATGTTGCTAGTGATTACTTTGTAATTTTCTTCATGATAGGTACTTTCGAGTGAGTCATTCCCACCCAAGTTTCCTGCAGAACTCTTGTCCAGTAAAACAAAATAAAAATGGATACAGAAACATATTTCAAAACATGCCTGTAAATTAAAATTTCCTCAGTGTTACTAAGTGCAAGTTCCCACACAGTACCTCTTCCTCGGCAGCATGACCAGAACCATAGCATACCCACATATCAGCCCTGATTTACTGTCTGTGCTCAGGGTAGTCTTGGTGTACATGCACACTCTAGGTAGTATCTGGAGTATCACACGGAGTAAATGTACCCAGAGGAAACTTCACCACCGTGGGTGGTTTGTTCCCAGTGTGCAGGACTGTCACTGACTGTGAAGTTGTATAGAGAGATAAAAGGCTTTTCTCTCTCTGAGTGAAGGAAAATGATGCCTGCGGGTCTCTACTGTAAGTGGGGTTTAAAAACCAGCGATGCAGGAAAACTGATCTGAATGGGAGGCAGGAAAGAGCCTTTGGAGTGAGAGAAAAGTGATCAGATCAGTTTTTTTGAGAAGCTTATGTCTGCTCTTTATTTCTTACTCGATTTGAAGAAATGCTGAGAAGAACTGATGCATAGTACCTGTAGCACGTGAGAGGTCTGCTTTGAAATCCTAGTATTGAGTGATTGAGTCAAGGACTAAATCCATGGGACCCATGGGACGCAGTCTGGTCCATTTCTCAACCTGTTTGTCCATCTTTGTTGGCACAGGGGGACAGGGAAGGGAATCTGTGATACTGATCACACACTGTCATCACACGTTGTCTCTTCTCCTTCCTCCTCAGGACCAGGACTCCTGACACTCTTCTCCTGCTCCACTGTGGAGTCCCTCCTACAGTAGACAGTCCTCCACCAACTTCTCCAATGTGAGTCCTTCCCACAAGCTGCAGTTCTTCATGAACCATCCCACTGGGTGCAGTCCTTCAGGAACAGACTGCTCTAATGTGGGTCCACCCCAGGGCCACAGGTCCTGATAGGAGCCTTCTCCAGCACGGGCTTCCTGTGAGGTAACAGCTTCCTCTGAGCAATCCACCTACTGTGGTGTGGAGTCCTCCGTGGGCTGCAGGTGAATCTCTCTCCACCATGGACCACCATGGGCTGCAGGGGTACTGGTTGCCTCATCATGGTCTTCACCACAGGTTTACAGAGGAATCTCTGCTCCAGCACATCCTACCACTTCTTAACTGACTTTGGTGTCTGCAGGGCTGTTTCTCTCACACCTCTCTCCATCTGCAAAATGCACAGTTTTTTCCTGCCCTGTGTTATTCCAGAGATGCTACCACCGCTACTGGTGGACTTGGCCTTGGCCAGTGGAGTGTCCATCTTGGAGCTGGTTTGGCGTTGGTGTTGTAGGATGTGGGGGAAGCTTCTGTCAGCTTCTCACAGCAGCCACCCCTATAGCCCCCTTGCTACCAGAACCTTTTCACAGAAACCCAATAAACGATATTATCACCTATGATTTATTTAGAGTTGTAACTCTTTATAAAGAGGATGATTGGATGGTGTGGGAGGCATGTGGTGCACAGGGAGCTCACAGCTCATCTAGAACCTGAATGCTATGCTGGGGGTCCACAGCTGGAATCTTGGAGGGTATTCCTGGGGTCCTAATATACTGATGTATACTCAGAAGGAGTTGGGAATCTGTTTTTCTTGATTGGTTCTTTTGTCATTAGTGTTCTGTAACTTCTTTCCACCCAATCTATCATTAATTTTACATTTATATCCAATGATTTTAGTTCTGCCTGTTTTGTATTAAATTATTACTATTGAAGCTTTGTAGTTTTTATTAGCTATTTTTTAAAGCTGAAGGTCTCATTCCCAGGTTTCAAAGCAGATATAATACAATCCTTTTAAAGGTTTAAAGGAGTATGCAGGAAAAGAATGAAACCTAAAATTACAAGCACAATTATTAGTTGTTTCCATATTCTGTTAAACTCATTTTGCTGAACATGAAAAACCAAGCTCATTTAAAAGACATAAAAGAGATACTTTTAAGAATATATGTATTTGTCTTTGATAACTGAATGAAATTTGTGTTTGGAATATACAAATCACCATGCAACACCACAGCAGTAAAAAGTTTATTTAAAAGATGAAGATTAGAAAAAGACTTTGATGGTAAAGGATTATGTTTATTCTTCCACTAATCAGAAATGTGTGTCAGAAGAGAGTGGAGAGGAGTAAGGAAAGCCACCACATTTTTAGTAATCTTCCTCAGTTCAATGCCAGCATTGTCTTCTACTCTACATTGGAAGGCATCGGTTTGTTTGCTTTTAATAGGCTAAAGGATATAGTGAATAACACAAAATTTCTGTAGAGTGAAATACTGGAATTTAGCTGAAGCTTTATCAAGCTTTCTTCTGGAAGTTGCGTCTGTGCAGCCACATGTTTTTACAGTTTTATTCTCTCATTTTGGACCCATTTTTTGTCTTACTAATACTGTTTCTCTAGTTATATAAGTAGCTAGCTCACAGAGAGAATGAACTACCAGGATGTTTGAAGGTCCCATTCACTCAGGTCCTATTCACTTAGACTGTGGAAATGCTACATTTGAACTATTGTTGTGTATGTCTTATACTTAACTCCATTTCCCTCTGCTTGAAGTAAGAAATCTGCTGAAGTGTATTAATAACATACATATCCTTAGTTAATTATAAAGCATTGCATGCAAAATTCTTGAAAGGTGTGGTGAAGAAATGAGTATTTCTATTGCCTAGAACAGGACATAGTGATTTTTCCCAATAATTTCCCCAAGTCCCCTCTGCAGTGTCTGCATCTCTCTGCACTGCAGAATACTGTACTCAGCCCAAAACTCAGCCCACTCTAGCCACAACTTTTTTAAAAAGCCAAACCAGCTCCACAGTCACATTTTTTAGAGAGGTTACCATGGCTACTTTCAACTCCAGTAATGGAATCATAGAATCATTGAGGTTGGAAAGGACCTCTAAGATTATTGATTCCAGCCATTAACCTAACATGCTGTTGCGGTTTAAGCCATGGAACTAAGCACCATCCAGATGCTTGATCAACCTCCTTTTTTCTCCCCCACTCCAGTGGAATGGGGAGGAGAATCAAAAGTAAAACATGTAGGTTGTGACAAGAACATTTTAATAATTGAAAACAAAGTAAAATACAGTAATAATAATAACAATAATAATAATAATAGGGAAAAAACCCCCACAAAACCCAAACAAGCAAGTGATGCACAGTACAATTGCTCACCACCCTCTGACCAATGCCAGGCCTTTGACCAATGCCAAGTGGGTTCTAAAACCCAAATCGGTCCCCCCTTCCAGGTAACTCCAGGTAACTCCCCCAGTTTATGCACTGGGCATGATGTTCTGTGGTGTGGAATATCCCTTTGGCCAGTTTGAGTCACCTGCCCTGGCTATGCTCCCTCCCAGTTTCTTTTGTGTACCTCCTCACAGCCAGAGCAGGAGAAATACAAAAAAAAATCCTTGACTTTAGACAAACATGACTTAGCAAAAACCAAAACATCAGTGTGTTATCAATACCGTTCTCAATTTGAATCCAAACTACAGCACTGTACCAGCTACTGAGAAGAAATTAACTCTATCCTAGCTGAAACCGGGACATACACCTTATTAAAACCAAATAGAAATAGAAGAAATGTAGGTTGTTCTGCTACCACTGGGCATGTAGTTTTGTAAGTAAACTGTCCAAAAATAGCACATCACTGTCTACTCAGTCCTTGATTTCTGCTGTGAATGACAGTAAGGCTACCAATTAGCGGCAGCACTGACAACAGCTTCTCTGGGGGGAAGCTGCTTTGACACCATCAATCTGTATTTCACACAGGTCACTGAAAAACTGCTTCATTTTAGAGAGCTTAAGTCATTATTAATATATATAAGTTTCAAACTAGACATGAATGTTGTTTCCTAAGTCACTGAAATCTCCAAAATTAAGTTTGAGAAAGATCAGAGAGTAGAGGAATTGAAAACCTATATTTACATGTTTGTAGGTCTTGCTGTTTGAATGAAACTTAGAAACATTTAAAGTCAAGAGGAACAGTAAATCCTTTTGCTATTAAAATTGTGGGTGAGATATCTGTATTCAAAATACTGCAAAAGAAAATGCAGTGATTCTCATTTTCTCTTAGTAGAAAAAATTACAGAGATGGGAATTTTTCTTCAAAAACAACAGCTTGCATTAGAACCCTAGTATATGGAAATATATTCTTCTAAAAATGATTTTTCCCTCTTAAGAGGGAGACTGCCAGAGTAGCTGTCCAGAAAGAAGAGAGAAGAAAAATATTTTCCTGGGCTAACTGAATCTGGGCTTCACTCAATTTTTTTATGGGTGGTGGAAACTAGTAAACTTTCGAATATTTACATGTGAACACCTTTATATTATTGAAAATAAAACTGTTTACCCAAAGTCTTTTCACTGAACTGTTTTACATTCTACCTGAATATGGAACTAAGCACAGAAAGAATCACATCTCGTTCTTACAACTCCCTGCATTTGGCATATGCTCACTCAGAGGTAATTGCTGTCAGCTTGACAAATCAGTAGATGTTGAGATTTCCTGATAGTCTTTTAAATCATTATAGATAAAATGTACAAGAATGTCATCCTACAGTACTGAGCACTTAAAAACCACAGTGCTGGTGACATGACTCTACACTGAAGAAGGGGAATATGGCTAACAGACCCTTGGTTCCCTTCTCCCCTTCCAGACCACAGGACCAACCATTTCTTGACATGGAGAGCAAATGCTTTAAAATAGGAACCCTCACTACCCTGCAATAAATTCAGCAGGATTTTTGCTCTTTCTGCTGTTTTGGGGCCACCTACCTGGGTCTTGCTGCAGTCTTAATACTTAATACTTCCCATCTCTGATGTCCCATCTGGATGTGGATATAATCTTCATGCCAACAGCTCAGAAATTATCTACTTATATGTATACTTGTGTATCTGTTCAGAACTAGGAATGGTCTCCCTAGCACTCTAGGTATACAATGGTTTAACAGTGCACCCCTCAGAGGATTTTGTGTTTGCAAGGCACCTGAGTCATCTGGAGCACATAAACATATGAAATTTTATCAGAATTTCATATCTTTCTTCCAATATCTCTCCCCTTCTTGTGACTTCTTCATTTGCTGTAGGTCTAATCACCTTTGTCTCCCTTGTTACCATATATCATTTTTGTTATAAGTCACTGAATTTTTTACTGTTAGTATCTTCCTTCTTTGAGATATTTGCTCATGAAAAGCTCATATTCAATGATGGATAGGGTAAGTTTTGGAGAATAAGGAGAGAAGGGACAAGACCGTGGTGGAGGAGGTTCTGTGCATGGCTAGACACATATTCTAAAACTAGGAGCTGCTGGGTTTTCTGGTAGTTGCATTGGGAGGCCAGGTTTTTCTGGGATGTTTCTCCCAGTGGTATGCACAAACTAGCATTAAAGGAACACTTGCCAAATATATTGTACGTACCCAGAAACACAGTCTTCATTTCACCCTCCACTCAGACCTTTTGGAAGTGTTACCTGAAAGCAATGTTCTCAGCTATCACCAACTTCATTTCCCTCAAGCTCACAGCTTATGCTAATCAAGTTTAAAATGGACTGATGAATAGCTCCCTCTCCCACCACCATGTTCTGAATATAACTGTGTTAGTAGAGAGTGTTGAAATACTTATTAACAAAATCATACATCACTTTGTTATATTTAGGTGGAATGCACTCCCAGGCATTGCAGTTCCTCTTTAACTTTCAGCCATTTTTCACTCCAAGCAAGAGGCTAAACATTAAAAAGAGAAAAAAAAGCCCCACCAAAATGAAATTAAACACTTTTTTTCATGGCTTTCCAGTGTTTCTGAGTTTATTTTTCTTCATAGTAAGTGGTAAAGTTGTCAGGGCAGAGATTAGAGACTATAAAAACTAAATAATTTTAAAATGTCTAGGTATATTGTGAGATATTTATACACTAGTAATGGAATAATTTTCTAGGCAGTAGTTACATATGTAATAAAAGAGAAAAGATATTTCAGTACAGGTTATTAGTTGGGTTCTCCTTTTAAATAGCTCAACGTATTAGGAATAATATTGTCTGTGAAACTATGTCAGTTTTTTCCTATTCCTGTCTCATGAGAAAATAATAGTGCATAGTTATAGGATTCCTTTTTAAGAGAGAACAAAATCTGTTCAAAGTGTTAGGTCATGTTCATATATTTTTGTCTGACTTATCTAGGACTCGGTGGAGGGAAATTGCAGTACAAGGCAAGACCTTAGGGAAGCTAATATTTTCTGTGTGGATTCCAGTATTTAGGCTTCTTTGGGTAGAAGCTGCAGCTTTCAGTTTTACTAGTTGCTAGGGATAATAATCATCGATGGGTACAAAGGCTCTGATATTTTCCTGGCTTTGAAGAGCAGGCTACTCACTAACTACACTATGAAGAGTTTTTGCAAAGCAGAAAAGTTGATTTTTTGCCACTCTCAGCCTTTAAAGAGTTGAGGTAATATGTGTTGCCTAAACTGATACACCAACATTCAGATGAGAGCTGACTCTCAAACAGTGCTTTTAAAAATTACTGAGACTTTTTTTTTGTGTAAATGCACTTTATTTTTGCATTAAGCCGTCTTAAGAAGAAACTATATTATTCTCTCCTTTGTAGTTGCTTGAGAATTTATTGCACACACAAAGAATTCTGAAAATTAACTTCCTGCAGTTCTTCCTGAAAAGCCAATGCTTTACAAGTGGGTAGCAGAAAAGAATTGCTTGCAGTGGACTTAGCACTTTCCAGCTCATCATTCTAAACCCTCTTCCTTCTGTTGACTTTTCTGTTAAAAGTTTTGTGGTTTGTGAAAGATTAACAGCTGATAGAGTCTAAACTCTTCCTATAGCTCGGCTGTCATCTCCAGCAACAAATGATGGCTTCCCAATGTTAGAAAGGTACCAAGGTTTCTTTCCAGGATACTATTCTTAATTCCCTAGTTCTTTTAAAGAGTTACTTCCCGTCATGTCTCTATCTTCTAAGGAAAAGTGTCCTGCCATGTGTTAGTTTCTCTTTCTTCAAAACACGAAGTTTTATTATTTTGACATCTTCTGCTATTACAAGTTCTTTAAAAACCCAACCCAACCCAATCAACTGCCCCATCCCAAACCTATTGCCAAAACCCCTAATGTCACATATCCTAACTTCATTGGTAAGCCAGTGGAAATCGCCATCCAAAAGAGACAAGTTTTAAGCTCTTCTCAGAATACTACCATCTTAAGGTCTGTGAAACAAAGTACATGGTGATCTTTATTCACTTTGTCATTATATTTTTGGGTTTTTTTTGAAGACTAGTTACAAAACCGGTCTGATGATCCACTTAGTATTCCTGTAGACAGTGATATCTAAGAGTCCCTTGAGTATGGGTGTATGTGGCAATCCTAGCTTTCCTACAAAACAAACCCTCATACAAAATAAAACAAAAAAAATCCCTCAATCTTCTGAAAAACAATCTGAAAACTCCCCCCTCCAAACCTGGTAAGATGGTTCAGAATGCACTGAGTTAGGGTCATAATGTATTCATAAGAGTAGCTTGAAGTTTCAAAACTTTTTTATATTTGCCCAAGACAGCTAACTCAAAACCACATATTTGGAAAAATTGTAAATAAAGGATTACCCAAGAGGGTATATTTGTTAGTTTCTGAGGTTAGGGCTTCAGGGAATAATTTAAAACTGAAGTAAAAGACAAAACTAGCAAAACCCACAAACTATCATGAAAGCAATTCCCAGGGTTGGAAGCCTTGTGGATAGGGGATGAAGGCAGAGAATATTAACTACCTCTACTCTCATTGTCAGAGGAAAGAGTGTTTGGCTTACTGAATTAATTTCTGAAGTTCTTATCTTCAATGGATCTGAGGCACTACCTTCATAGACTAAGCACAGATGTCCAGTTAACACAGATGTCCAGTTGTGTAGTGCTTGAGCCCTAGTAATTAGGATCCCCCCCAAACATGATGTGTCCATGAAGCTACAGCTTGTATTCCATGGAATTTCCTTCCTATATTTTCTAGTGAGACTTGGAGAAAGTTACATTTTCACAAAATTTTCCTTATGTGATATGCTGGCATTCTCCATTCTCCCAGCTAAAATGAAACTTTCCCTTTCTTGTAAAAAAGGAATTGTAATTTCACTGTAAAAGATCCACGGGTTTGAACTCCACCGAAATTCTGCTATACAGGACCAAGATGTGAGGTAGATGTGGGACATTCAGAAGGCAGCAGAGCAGAATCTTCTGCTCTATGCTAATACTTTTTATTTTGCCAGTTGGTGATTTTTATTTTGCCAAACATTTTTGCAAGGTCTGTTGGACATCCTAGACATTATTACATGTTTTTCATTTTAGTAGAGATTTTAATTGGGAAAGGTATCTCAGACAAGGAATTATCATGTTTCTATCTTTAGGTCACCCATAGTGTCTTTTACAAATGTGCCTGGTGATAAAATTAACAAGCTCTATCTTAAAGGAATATAGACTATTTATGTATTTGGGAAACTGTTTAAGATACTTCAGGCCTTAAATGATTGAACCCCTTTATTTTCAATCTAAATGCCCAATTAATTCTTTTTTCCCCCCCAGATGTTTAATCTGAGCTCTGGTTATTAAAAGAAAAATCTCATCTTCTCTTAACCTTCAAAGTTAAATTTTCTTGACAAAACTCTCTTTTGTCAGGCTAAATTTCTTTATCTGTTATACTCTCCATTAGCCTCTTATTAGGTGTACTTTCACCTTCTCAATGATTTGTTAAGCTTATTTCTGGGCAGAGCAGTGAAAACACATAATCAGTAATATCTATCCTGTCCTTAAAAAAATAATATGCATTCTCCTTATTAAAGAAAGGGTTTTTATTTTATTTTATAGACCCTAAAATTAGACAATTTTAGTGTCAAATCTTTTCATGATAGTACTTACAGCCTTCAGAAACACAATAAATATTTCTTTCATCATAAGTGAGTTTAGAATACTTCCCTCTAAACAAAAAAACTTACTTTCAGGATATATGATTGAACAGTTCTAATAACTTTTTTTTTTTTATTGATGCTACTGTTGATGTGAAATAGTGCAACATTAAAGTTTTCCATAAATCTACACATGGCATATGACTCCAGGCCAATGCTAGGACTTTTTTTGTTCTTGTTATTTTTTAAAGATGATGATGAGAATAAAAAAGTAATTGGCTGCAAGTAAGGCTGAGAAGCAGTTGCCTTATGCACACTTTTAAAGCAACATCAGAGAAGTAAAAAGAGAGATGTGAGAGTATAGAAACTGTGCAAACTCAAAAGGCTATGAGCTGCCTATAATTGAATTCAGCCTAGTAAAGTATTGACAGATCTGAAACAATCTCCTTGTAGAAGAAATAGGAACAAAATATTCAACATGTGTCTTTGATCGTCCAGAACTGAGCTATGAGGTCAGTCCTAAATTCAAATATTCTTTAAAACTAAAAAAATCCTATTTTGTAATTGCAATCATATGGACATTTGACAAAAAATGCATTGAATTTTGCATTCTTCTAGAGTGTCTGTATCATCATTGTTTTATTTATGTTTACAAACATGTACCTCCAGTACACCTATCCTAATAGAACTCATATAAAGATGAAGAATTGTTTTGGTGTCTTCCAGGTGTAAACCTCTTTTTCAAATCATGTTTTGCCAAAGATCCGATTAACAGATTCACAGGGGTTACAACTTACTCTAATGTCACCTTCAGCTGATGAAATCTATTACTGGCACAGGTTTTCTGGACTGCACAATACTGCGAAATGGTATGTCTCTTTACATTTTATAGTGTTTAGGAATACATTCAGTGCAGGTAAGTGGCTGTGTAGCTGCAGTGTCAGCTCCAGGTTGAGCTCTGGGTGGCTGGAGACCCAGGCAAGAGGCCATGAACTGCCAACCCTTTGCATAACAAAGCCAGAAGACCAGACGATCAGAGACACAGCAGGAGCCGATCAGAGACACAGCAGGAGCCGAGAATCCCAGACTTTCCTGGACTTAGACTGCAAATGGTTAAAAGCCTGGGGGTGCCTTTGTTCGGGGTCCCTCCTCCGAGGCACCCAGCCCGAGCTGCTATTTTGTTGTTGCACCATGATTAAATTATTTTAATTTAATTAACTTATTTTACACCTCAGACTCTGCTATGGGGTTGAGGCGTTAAGGAAACCCGGTCTGGCGGTGTGTAAGTGGGGTGTGTAGTGTGAAATGGTCTTGGTATCAGCTCAGGTGGTGGGAGCATGGCTGCTAGAGTGGCCCCTGGATAGTTGGAAAGGGATGTTTCCTTTACGATAGAGTTCCCTTATATTGAGCTACCTAAAAGTTGGTATATGTGATTATGCAAGTTTTTCTGACAATTTAAACCAAACTAACTTTGAACTGCTGTACTCTCAGCACGCTTCTTTTCCAAGCTAGAGCTTCCTGCACCCTTATGAAGTTAACTTCAGATCTAAGGCCTTTGTTTTTTAGTCTGTGAGTGTCAAAATACAAGGAACTCAGAGGTTTTTTATTCCCAAAGAGATCCCGAGGGAATCAATGGCTGTTCCTAAAACACTGCTGCCATCATGTCAGGACCAAACAGAAAAGGTATTTTCAAATTCAGAGTCCAACAGAAACAAAAAAATTATAGTTGATATGTGAACCAGACTGTGACTGGCTATTTTTCAAGAAAGTTATTTCCACACAATTGTCACAAACTTGGACTCTGCAGCATTTACTGAGAAACAAATATAAATTTAGTATTATTTTTTTGCAAATAAAAATAACTTGGCAGTTTGAAAACCTTATGGAAGCAAATCTGTTCACATTGTGTCAGAAGGTTGCAACAGTTTATTAGACACAAGGAATTTGGCATTCACAGAGTCACAGAATCATTTAGGTTGGAAAAGACCTCTAAGATTGTCAAGTTCAACCTTTGACCAAACACCACTTTGTCAGTGAGACCATGGCACTGAGTGCCATATCCAGCTCCTGAACTCCCCATTGTCCAGACTGAACAGTGGCAACTTCCCCTGATTTGTTCAACTGGAGCTAGCTTCAGCCCTTAGCTGCATGGTGCAAGGAAGGAGTTTAACCAAACTCAGCTCCACAGTGTTTCCATCATGCCAGGGTAGCACGTGGCCTCACTTCATCTTAGACCGAGAACTCAATTTTTGGGTTTTATAATTAATTGTATTTTCAGGCAATTGAGAATAAGCGAGAATAACTAAGGCTGCTTCATATGCATGGCTTCCTTTTGCTGATGAGGAGCTAATGTCTTTATCCCTATTATGTACTATCACTCCTTTGTTGTTTTTAACTTTAATGGAAGTCAATGCAAAATCTGATCCTAAAAATATGGGATCGCTGAAGATGAAAGAGCCAAAGATGCAAATGTCTGAGTACTTAAGATTAAGTGGCTTCTTGGTGAAGTTCAAAATGAAAGGAAAGAACAACAAAATCAACATTAAAATTATTTGAGTGTTCTGACAAAAGCAGTACAATAATTATTTTATATCCATGTTGCCTATTGGAGTAAGAGTGCTTGACTTGCATAGTATTACAAAGTTGAAACAGTAGCTAGGGTGGCAGGGGAGTACTGAAGATGGTGGGTCAGAGCTGTGTGTGTGTTTGAAGAGAGAGAGAGAAAAAAAGAGAATTTACTGAGAAAGATTTTAGGAGAAAAAAGGAATCATTAAAGTTGTGCAGCTACCTAAAGAAAGATTCTACCTTAATAGGGCATATAAGAAAAAAATTATTTATATACAGAGTCTCATTCATTCAATCAGTAGGTGCCATCTCTGGCCTTCAAAAGAGGTTGGATTAAGATTGCAAAGGCTCAGGTAATATGCATTGGTGAATAGTGGAATTTTAAATAAGAGCTTCACTTCCTAGGTATTTATTTAAGCATTTCCACTTCCTCAGAAGCACATTGCAATCACTTCTTCAGATGTGGACTTCTATTTTTCACTCATGTGAGTGAAAGACATTCAGTTTTCCTTCAAAGAGAGACAGAGGAAATTGGCAATCTTGCTGCCCTACTTGGCAGCAAGATTGGTGATCAGTAGCCTGAAAAAGTGACACAGGATTACAGAAATTTTCTATTTTGTTTCAAAATAAAAGGAAAAATTGGGTGTCTGTGTGGTTTAACCCCAGCCAGCAACCAAGCCCCATGCAACTGCTTACTCACTACCCTGGCAGCAGGGTAGGAGAGGACTGGAATTGTGAAAGTGAGAGAACTTGTAGGTTGAAAGACAGTTTAATAGAGAAAGCAAAAGTTGCACATGTTAAGCAAAGGAATTAATTAACCACTTTGGGTTGGCAGGCAGGTGTTCATCCATCCCATGGACAGCAGGGCTCCATCATGCTTAACAGTGACTGGGGAATACAGATGTCATCACTCCAAATGTCTGCCCTTCCTTCTTCTTCCCCCACTCTTTATACTGACCATGATACCATATGGTATGGAATATACCTTTAGTCAGTTGGGGTCAGCTGTCCCCTACCAGCTTCTTGTGCACCCCCAACCTGCTCACTCGTGGGGCAGTATGAGAAGCAGAAAAGACCTTGACTCTTTGTAAGCACTGCTCAGCAATAACAAAAACATCCCTGATATATGAACAGCACAAATCCAAAACATGGCCTCATACCAGCTACCCTTAAGAATACTAACTCTACTGCAGCCAAAATCAGCACAATGTTTCTTTGTCATCGTTGCATTATTTTAAAAACAAAATTGTTAAATCCTGGCACTGAGGAGAAAAACATGACATCAAAACTACCAAATTGCATTGGAACAAGAGCAATTTAACAGTTGCTATGGAACAGGAGTTCTAGATCTGACCTAGGACACTTTTTCTTTAGTGGCATCTTTACTGTTCTGAGGATGTAAACAGACTCACTTTTGCAGAGGGCTTGTGTGGTGAGTTTTTTTATTTTTCTTCTTCAGGACAGGGTAGTATAATTCACCCAGTTTCAAGCATAGGTCAGTGTAGAACAGCAGAATCCTTTTCTGGAAGTGAACAGAAAGAATAGTGACACCCTTGTCTTGAAATTAAACCATGCTTTTTTGGGGGATCAGTAAGGTCAACCTCTTCACAGGTGAACACAGAAAGAAAAAGGCATCACAGTCTGCCATCAGCAATCCTTCCGTCATTGGAGAAACATTGCTGCTGGAGATGTGCAGTGCATGTCTACCTGCCTGTCTACCTGCCTGTCTTTCCTCTGCAACTGAGGATATGCCAGGCTATGAACACTTATAGAAAAAAAATGGCAAGGCTTAAAAAAATTATCAGCATCACATTGAAATGATTTTGTACTTAATTTCTTACATATGCTTCTGGTCTATAAAAAGGTGAATATCGCTGTTCAGGTAGTATAATGAAAAATGAGATTATAAGAATGTGGTTCTACAGATGCCTAAATTTGTGCCAAGCTTAAGAGATACTTTGCACACATGTCAGCATATATCCATGTGGTGCTTACCAAAAGTCATAATGTGTGGCTTTGATCATAGAATTTGTATGCTGCATGCTTGCTGAGCCTGCAGGGAATCCTTCTGGCTGGTATCAATGTTGTAAGACTTAAAAAAGAAGCAAAAAAATCAAAAAGGAAAATGCAAGAAAAACAGTGGTAAAAAGCTTGATTTTGTATTGCACCCTTGCTAAGGGAGCCAAAATTAATAGTAGCTATCCACTCAGCCTTTTATCCATAAGTTTCTATGTCATGAAGAGATTAACCACATGTATTTCAGCTGTTCATCTTATAAAACAAACGTTATTTCTGTGAAAAATCATGGGTACCAGATGAATGGCTGTGAGACGTACTCTGAAGGGAGCAATGGAAACAAGCACCACTGAGCTCTCTGTTGTGGACAAGATGACATATAATCCTTTTCACAGAGGCATTAGAGAATGCTTTAAAACTTGCTAAGCCTCCTCTCGCTACTGTTTGATAATTGAGTAGGGGTTTTACACCCCTTTATAAAATACACCCAAACCCTGGCCTGGCAGACTTCCTCCATTCACATTCCCATGTGTTTTGCAGTAGCCAGGCAGCTGAGTGACACCCTGCTGCTCTCCTCTGGTGCCTCCTCCCACCTCAGAGATTGTGCTGTTTCCTGTAAACATCTTAAAGTTATTGTTTCTGATGTCCTTTGCTAAAATATTTATTTCTGCAGAACTCTTGCACTAGCAGATACCTCACCGTATCAATGTCTTTTGAGAACTGAACTCAGCCACCAAATGCTGACTGTCTTTATGTTCTCCTGTCCCTGGTTCCAGGTGGATTAATACTTCCCTGTTGCAACTGGTGCATCTTGAAGGCATAGCTGAGGTGTGCAGATAACCAGCAAATTAAAACAACCAATTAATAGCTACAGAAAGTAACTGTATTTGTGTGTTTATTTGATAAGAGATAAACCTTTTTTCCCAACAGAAATTTTCTTTTAAAAAAATGATACTACAGACTTGCTGAATTTCTTGCCATTTTTGTTGCTGTTTTTCTTGGGAAATATTCCATGATTTATTAATGTTTCCAAAAGCTTTAGTTTTTTATTAAGAATTCTATCTAATCAAATATTTTGAGGTTGGAAAGTCTTAGAAGAAAAGAGTATTTTTTTTTTCTGCTAGCCTGATGTAACAGATGAGGGACGAGTCACCAACAGGCCAAAAGTCTCTTCAGAGAGAATACAACACCAAGCTGGAAGGGCTTCCTAGTGAGGAGGTACATAATCATGCTGCTTGCTAAAAAAAAACCTAAACAAAAAATTCCTTTAAAAGAAAAGTAGAAACACTGATGCATTGCCTACTCCCCAGGGCTACTGTTCAAAGACGAAGGAAAGATCCCATTCATTACTAGATGGTATACATGCTGGAATGACAGGGAGACGGGGCTGAGGAAATAAGTGCACTGGATTGAAGTGATTGTGATGAGGTGCAACATACAGACAGGTAGGCCATCCTGAACAGAACGTGCAGGAGAGTAGTTCCTATTGTCTCTCTCTACTTTGCTTGACAGCTGTGTAACACATTGTTGGAAAGAACACCCAAAACCATTAGGCAGCCATCAAAACATCTGAAAACAACAGAAACAACTCAAAATTTCATGTAGAATGTAACAATATGAATGAAGTATCTGCAAAGTATTTGTATCCAAATAAGATATGTTTTTTAGAGGATAGTAAAATTACAGGAAAATTCGGATTGGAAGGGCTCTGGGAGTCTCCAGTCCAAAGCACAGGGCTTTGTTTATTTAGGTTCTGAAAACATCCACAGACTGATTGTTGTCTCCTCAGATAACATGAGCCAACGCCTGTCTGTCTTCATAAAGAAAAAGTTCTTCCTTATGTCCAGTCTGAACCTCACTTCTTTCATGTTATGTCTGTTGTCTCCAATCTTCCTACCAAACAGTACCAGGAAGGGCCTGGCACTATCAAGCACTTGCCTGGTAAGGCTTCAGTCTCTATGACATCTTGCTAGTCCTTTGCTGAAGTCGATGGCTTTCTTGTGTTATGGGGGTGAGACTAGATTGCATATAGTATAAAAAAAAGAAGTCTAATGAGGGCTGAGTACAGGGGCGTAAATCCTTTCCTGTGAACTGCCAGTCATGATCCTGGTTGTGCAGCTGAGGATCAGTTATTTGCTGGAGAAATGCCCTTTGTCTCTCCTGGTCTGTCATGACAAATTCTAAGTATGGCTTTGGTTCATTCTCTGGAGCCGTAAAAAGCGTTATAGTGTGATACGAGACATCTTCTGACTTGTGAATGGTGGCAGAAAGTAGGATTATACTGTGACTGCTTTGGACTACACATTCATTTCAGACTGTTTCCAGGGACTGAATTCAGATGCCATGGCATTTTTAGAATATTTGAGTAATCTTGATTCTTTTCTTAGTGTCAGCTTTAATTCCATGACATTCTGTGTCCACAGCAATTAGAGGTGACATACAAACATTGCAAAATACAAAATATCTCTTTGCTCAAAGTACAACTAAGTAAAGAAGAAGAGAGAAACCCAAAATAATGCTATGTCTTTTTGGACGTAGAGGACCCCAGAGTACCCATAGTAATCCATTTTTCCCTGGCGAATGACATTTTTAAAGAATTTAAGGAGTCAGGCAAGTTCAGTCACCAAAACTACACACTGCTTTCCCCCTGACATGTTTCCACTTGCCACTTTTGCTGTGTGCAAACATTCCTTGTTCAGGCTCAGCTTTCTGCCTACAAGGGTCTTTCCTGCAGATCTGTCCTTCCCCAATCTGTCTGCCTCCAGACTGTATAATTTCAGAAACTCCTCTACCCTCGGTTCTGGACTTGTTACTTGTCTTTGTTCAGTTCCACATGATCTTTGCTGAGGTCCCTTCTGCCAACCTGCCTATGTCTCTGAACATATTGACTGCTTCCTCACCCCCTCCAGTTTTGTGTGACCTGCAATGCTGAGGATAGCGTGCTCTACTACCTTCTTCGGGTCACTAATAAATACGTCATACAGAAAAGGTCCCATTGAAGACCCATATGGTACTCCATAAGTTACTGGGCACTACCCACAGATTTCTACTCTCAAATCAATTATCCACAGGGCTTTTATCAGTCTGCTTGTCCACCCGTCCAGACCATAAAATCCTAACATGTATAGAAGATGGTTATGGGAGACATTGTCAAAATCCATGCTAAACCCAAAGTAAATGCCATCCACTGCCCTTCCCAGTTGGTCAGGTATGATCTACCCTTGACAATCTCTGCTGACTATTCCCAGTCACCTTCTTCTCCACATACACAGAAATAGGCTGAAGGAGGATTAGCTCTGTAAATTGTGTAAAAATCCTGCATCAATGGGGTATCCCCAACACCCACCACAAAACTTTAACTGCTTGGGTTGCACTGTATTGCCCTTTCAGGACTTGGCAGATACTGTCAAGAACCAGGATATATGGCGCAGAGACTTCCATGAGCTGTTTAAAGAACATGTTGCCAACTTTGTTTTCCAGATTCCAGGATGATTTGCAATGAAGTCACACCATAATCACACCTTTACTGGCCTCTCTGCTGACCCTGACCTGCAAGCTCCTACCTTGACTTCTCTCTGTCATGTTCAACAACTCCATATATTCAAGCTGCTCCTGCTCGTAGTGGTCGACATCCTCCCTTGTGCCCTTTCCCTGCTTGTCTTCCCTGAAGAGATCATGAATGTCCTCTGTAGCACAGTTCTGTGATGGCACACACAGCTGTAACTCCTCCTGCTTGTTTCTTAGAATGCATGTATTTCTGTGCCTACATTAGAAGCTGGTGCTACTTCATTCCCTTTTACCACTCCTGAGCTCTCTCTTGTTCCTATTGTCCTTCATCCTGTGTTTTCTACCTCTGTCTACTGTTTTCTTTTCAATTGTGGTCTGCAATGGCTGTCTCCCATCATTCCTGGTTTAAATGTCTCCTTACTAGATTGGCCACCCTGTTGGCAAAAGTGCCCTTGTTCCACTTTGTGAGGCGGATCCTATCTTTTTCTAGTAGTCTTCCATCTTCAGGGAGGATTCCATGGCTGTAAAAGTGAACTCCCTGATGCTAACACCTCCTACCTGAAGAGGTGTTGACTTACAGACCTGCATCCTCTCTCAGATCTTGCTCTGGGTCAAAGCCTCCTCTGGAGGAGGAGGGAGCTGGTCCTGTGGGTGATGTGCACTGTGCCCTGTAGGGCATCATCTCCATTGTAGTGGACCCTTGCAGCCTTCACCCATTTCCAGTCCCCTTGTGTGCATGTTTACACATGCTGCTGTGCCTGTCTGCTGTGTTGTGATTTATGAACAGATAACTGCTTTCATTTGTGAATGCTCACATTCTTTCTGAGATATAATCATAAGGATTTACGTGTACAACAGACCACATGAAAACACAAATTTAATGTGATATTTAACGTGATATAAACACTCTGTAACTATTTCCATAGACAAAGAGAAACACATTTGCTACACACTGAGTTTCAATGGGGATGTAAATTGGCTTGCTGTGAAGCTCAGTTTGAGACCAGAGTTGGGATATTTAATTGGCAAGACCAAAAGAAAAGAAGCAGTGTGTTAATGGCTTCCTAACTTCGAAACAGAGGATGAAGTACATGCTTTTGAAGTAAAAGGAGGAGAAAAACAATATATGAAGTAATATATGAAATTTCTTAGATCTATATAAAAAGATCAGCTTTATGACTGTAATTTTCTCCTGCAAATTATTAACAGAGCCATGCAGGAGGCAATAGCAATTAATTAGAACCTTTGGGTTCAAGCATGATTGTCTTTCACAAGCTGGTTCGTTTTGGTCTTAGAACACACACAAGAATATGAAGCAAAACAAATGTAAATCTCTGCAGTATCAAAGCTGTCATCACTTCTAATTACAGTTGATTTTCCTCTTCAGTCATAACTACTCAATGTGACATATGCCACAACCTGCATTTCAATCTTTTTTAAACAAGTTGTTGGTTTCCTTGCCAATCAGCCAATTGCTAGCTCATTAATTTTTTGGTTTTGTTTTTGTTTCGAAAACACCATTTCTATTTATCAAGGTACTCAATTTAGCATAATCAAGTACAGTTTTGATTGGTGTGAGTACCTTTTATAACCAAGGAGGAGGAAATGAACATAAATTGTCAGCTAAATGAATCTGAACAAAATGTAACCAAAGGCTGGAAATTCTTGCCATTGTAACATAAACGTTCTGTTTAGAAGCTGCTGTCCATCAGAGAGCTGAGAAATGTTTCAATGTGTTTGCTTTATAAGTGAATTCTGGTAGCCTCACTTTTGCCACTATACTATTTCTTATTACTGATTTCCTTTCTCTTCTCTCTCTTTTTTAACAAGTACAGTTTAGTGCTTATTAAGTATAGTTCAGCACTTGATAAGTACAGTACTTGCACAATACAAGCATTTACACATGTAGTACATGATTTTTACATACGTAGTACTTGATTTTTCATGAGCTGTTTTAATAGCATCTCACGTCCTGAACTTCTTATTGTGTGTGATTCCTTGTAAAAAGTAACTGAATGAACTCATTACATGTAAAATGACTTCAGTTTTAAAAACAAAAGGAAGATATATGAAAAAATATGAAAACATAATAAAAAGTCAAATGATAATTTTACATTCAAAATATTTTTAAGAGCAAAAGCAAACCAGGCCCATATATGTATCCAAGATTTTAACTTATTTGAAACACTAGCGATCTAATCAAAGGACGTCAAATAACTGTTATCAGTGCATATTAAGGATATTACAGTATGAAGAAATGCAAAAAAGACCTTAGAACTTTTTTCTGGAAAACTTACTGCTCTCTCACCCTTTACCCTGGTGTGATGCTCATTCTTCCTGTGTTCCACCAGGATGGGAGAATGAACATTTGTCATAGGTTTACTTGTTCTAAAAAAAACCAAGCCAGGAAATTTTTTTTTGAGCTTGGTCTTCCTCATAACTCATCCTCCTTAGCAAAACACTTCGGTCTCATTAAACAGAGACACCATTTCAATCCCTTCAAAAGGAAATGGGGAGGGTTACAACAAGTTGTGTATATTCCTTCCCAGTCTTGATTCTGCTTGAGGCTATTTTTATGCTGCTTTGTTGCCTTTTTTTTTTCCTCACAGCCCCCTTTTTCCCTCTCGGGGCCTCCAAGCTGAAACCAGAAAGTGGCACAGTTGCCTTCACCAGCCCCAGCTGCCCTCAAGGGCTGCTGTTTGTCACCTGCTGACTCCCAAGTGGGTCGGTGGGGTCAGGGCCTCATTGGAGGTCACAGGGTGAAGCTAAAAACAGGAGACCCCACAGACACTTGTGCTCTTGACAACTGCCAAACCCAGCTGAGGCCACAGTGAACCAGGATGAATTCTATTATCCCAGGGTGGTACAAGATCTGTGAGTTATTATGGCAAAAATCATATTTACGGGGATATATGTAAAAAAAGTTTCTGTCCAATTATCATAACAGAGGACAGGTAAACAAGAGATGTGAAGATAGTAACTTCTAAATAAGTTATAATGAAATTCATAATGTAGGTATTATTTCTTCATATAAGTATATTGAAAATATAATTATATTATTATCATTCCTTTTTCTTGTAAAGAACTCCTGAACTAATGTCTTCAATTTTTGTTACTTTCAAGAAGAAAGCTTTCCCCTAATCATGGTCTACAGGTTCCCATCCCATCTTTAGATACTATTTACTTACTTGGTTGTGCATATTACAGTTAAACAAGATGACTAACGATGCCTTAAAATCTATATTATATAAAATTGTAGTATAACTCACTAGTACTTTTAGTTTGCTAATGCCTTTGTATTAGATTCCTAAAATACTGCTTTACATTTCTTGTCAAGAATTTCAGTGGATAAAGATTTTAACAAGGTGAAAAAATCTTATCTGTAGAAATGTACTCAGAATAAGACATAACAGGGTCACAGTACTTGACATAACAAGTCAAAACTACTCAGAGGTCTTGGAGATGTTCCAAAGAGGACATAGACAATGAGGAGGATGTGGGCTGGGAGGAAGGGGTGGTCGTTTGGAGACCACTGACTCAAATTTGGGAGGTGTGGTGAGGGCAGTCCGAAGGGAGGGTGTGTTTTGGGGATGGGTATAACAAATGAGATAATGTCCACATATTGTAATTAGAGGGTATCATAAAATTGTAAAGGCCTATAATGTATTTTGTGCACCTACAATTAAAGATTTGCTTTTTGCCTTTCTATACTCAAAATTGTCCATAGAATTATTTCTCCAATTTTAGGCTAATACTAACAAAATCTTAGGGGACAAATAGTAGGCAACTTCAAGGTTGGGCCTCCAATCAAGCACTGTATTTTCCCTTATATTGTTAAATTAGTAAATTCATGTTCTCAGAACTCCAAATATATTCTTATCTTCTCAGAAATGGACAAAAGGGAGGATACATTAATGAACAAGTGAGTTTTAATGAACTCTTATGAGATCTTCTCTTTATGTCAGAGAAAACCAACTTTTTTTCCCCTGCTATTTCCTATACTGTGGCTGAAAGAGTCAACATCCCTCAAGTCCTATAGTTTCTCATGCATCTCATGTCAGTGCATTATTTTCGCCCCAGGAGATGATCTGTTTCTTTTGACTGCTGTTCATGCAATAAAACACTCACACACACACACACATACAAATACTTACTCTCTCCTTGACATTCACCACTATTGTCTTCTCTGTATTAGAAATAAACCAGCTTTAAAAAAGAGATTCAGTTGTGGAAAAAATATTTTCATCATGCAGTGTGCAACAGTAATTATGGCATCTTCTGTGAGCTGTTCCGTGAAGGAAGAAAAGTTAGCGAGGTGCACATTATACAGATGGTGAGTGATCTAAAGACGGTGAAATCATTCAAAATTCCCTGTGGAAGGAGCTGATGTCATTTTAGGTGAACACAGAAACCTCATAAATTTCAGACTTAGGCAGAAGATAACAGAAGGAAAAATATATATTAAAAAAAATTGTCAATGAAAAACCTGAAGAAAAAAAGCCCTGGAAATGTGAATATTTCCCAGAACATTAACTTGGTTAATTTCTTTCTGATACTCCCCATGTTTTCTTAAGCTGCAGCAGAAATTCAAAAGCACTGTGATGTTCCTTTTTACTGTCTTTTTTGTGGATGATGTTCATTCACTAGGGGCAGAGGTCCATGGGATTCACTGTATGAAACAGATTTGAAAGACAGAAGGGAGATAAATGCATTTAGTAGGGTGTTCTTTGCTTCCTTAAATCACTGGAAAGCACCAGCAGACTATCAGGAATAGCTAAGGGCCGTAAGTTAGATGGCCAGCATCCTTTTAAGTAAGTCTTTCATTCGTTTGTATCCATATCCAAATCCCTAGTATAGACTGAAAATTCAAAATGACCTCTAAAGTCACTTATTTTTTTCAGTCACCACATAACTCTATCCCTAGCCTCAGCTAAAGCAGGATAGGCAGCACCACAATTTTTTGAGGCTGACAAGTGACTCTAGGAACAATCTCCTCCTTTTCCACTTCGGACAGTGATTGGGTGATTTTCAGGTCTCCCATGCACTCAGAAAGGTCAGAAATGGCCACTGCATATTCACAGCATTTCAGTCACACATGCAAAGTATAGTCAGTTTGTATCAAATACAAATCTGGTGGTCATGGAATGGTCTATTGTTTACTTACTTATTTTTAAAATCTTTCAGTGCAAAGACTTAAAGTGGAATTACTTCAGCTAGTCAACAGCTATTTCTGAAGCTCCTTAAACCTACACAGCATGGAGAAATTCATCCTGTTTCAACAAAGAGAAGGTAATGTGTGTGAGGAGTGCAGGGGATTCTCCCTGTTGGTTTGATATCAACAGCAGCACTGGTAATGATGGTTCCTCATTGTCACTGTTGAGGCCTCACCTACAGCTTATATGTAATGCTTAGCAGGGATTACAACATGAAAAAAAAACCACAAAAGAACAAATTGTTACAATCCAATTAAGGAGAGATGCCTCTGCCTGAATTAAGGTGCAAATGAGACCATATGCTGAAGTCAACAATATAGAGAGAAATAGAAAACAATAGAGAAGAGGGAGTGGGGAGAGAATGAGAGAGAGAGAGAGAGAGATCAAGGCAGTGGATCCATGTATCCAATGGCATCCTGTTTCCCCTTCTTCATCCTGGGCTTCTTGGCATTAGGGTCCCCGGAGTCATTCTTCTGGGGTATGGATTTTTTACAGTCCATGTTCCAGCTATCCACAGAGGTGTATTCCCATAACTTGGGGTGATCTTTGTTTGACCAGTGATATGTGTATGAGCAGATGCTTCCTTTCACACAGTTTGCTGCAGTGGGAATTTTTTTCCAGATACATTTTTACTAATTCAGGTCAATTATTAAGTGTGTCAAAATCCGTTCTCATCCTTTTGTTAGAGAATATATCTTGTATGCAGAACATAGCCTTCAATGGGGAGGTGACTGCTTCTTAGAAAAAGAAGCATGATTTTCCTTTTTTCTCAGTTGGAACTTCTGGATGTTTTTCAAGATTGTGACCCACTGTCATTTGCCTCTTGTCAGTGAGCCAAATTTGCTTTTATCTTTCACAGACTTTCAGGCAGAAGTTCATAAACCTACTCAGATTGCTTTGTTCAAGAATAGCTGTCAGACACACAGCCAGCATAGACTTCTGTATTTTTATTGGATTGAATAGATTTCTGGCACCAGAAACAACCTTGTCAGCAGTCTTGATACTTTTTTAGGCAGATTTTCTAGCGGTACAATGTCTCCAAGTGTCAAATTCTGTTTTATTATCTGTGACATGTCAGTCACTCACCTTCAGCCATCTTCATTTATACTGTGTAGAGGTTAAGCCTCCTGTAATATCTAGAAGTCCATCTCTTCCAACCTATAGCTTATATCCAATGTGCAGCCAAAATCCAACTCTTCTAGGTCAGGTTCCTCCACAGACTAAACACTTCTACCCGATAGTCTATGATTGACCTCATTTTTTTGAATAAAATCCCTTTACTCTTTCACATGTGAGTTACACTCCATAATGCTCAACAGACAAATCCACATCTACTGCATACTGTGAGTGTCCTGAAGAGGAACTTCATATCCCAGGAGCTTTCTCCATCTCAGAGCCTTTTTTGACTTGTTCACCACCTACTTCTTTTCTGATTCTTCATGAAACTGAGATTACCTGATTCGATTTATCCAGAGTTTTTCTGTGTCTTTCTAGGATCTCATAATCCCTACACTGATTGATGAAAACCTCCCTGTTAATAGTATTATCCTTATCTTGACAAACAAACTTTAAATGGCCCTTTCATCAAAGACTACATATTTTCTTATTCACTCTTTCTGGTAGACAGTCTGTTTTGGTGTCCTCAGTGCATTCATTTATCTTTCAGCAATCACAGTATAGTATCGGGTTTTTTTACGGTATTCTGAGTGATGCAAAGTACAAGATTTTGACATTTTTGCTTCTAATTCCTTTCTTGCAATTTGTCATTCTGGTTGTTTTTGTCATGCCACTACTTTTAGCAGTACTGCAAGGAATAGTTGTGAAATAAAACCTCTAGGTAAGAAATTACAGAAAATAATTAATTTTACTTCTGGGGAAGACAGCTTCATCTTACAAAACACTGTAATATATATGTATATAGTCATATTTTTTAAGATATAGGTGAGTGTACTGTCTCTGAATAACATCCCTATGCTTCTGGTATGGCAGGCTGCTGTACCCAACCTCTAGGGTATTAAATCAGACACAAAATAAAATAATTATTTTTCTTACCCTTTGGGCTTTAATTGGTTTACTTTAATGAGTTTAAGAGTGCTGGCTTGCACATTATCTAGGAAGCCCTTCTGGTGTAGGTGGTTTGTGTCTGCCTTTCAGGGATGGATGCATGAATAGTCTGTCTGAGCTGACCTTTGCTGAGTTGCACAAAGATGGTATTTCTTGATTAAAGGAAAGGCAGTGAGTGATGCAGTAAAACAGAAAGTTAACCAAATTTTGTTTTCTGGTAGTCCACTTGTTTTCTTTCACTCTTCTAAATATGGCAACAGTTACAAAGCAACTGGGTGAATTGGACTTGCCTGGATTCTGCAATTTATCCTGGCAAAACCACATTGTGGTCAAATAGGAATGTGATAAAATTTACACTGTTTACTACCCAAAGTATAGCCTTGAAAGTCTCCAGTTGACAAGGTGTCTTCAACAGAACGATTCATAGGGGAAAAGCTGTGGATGTGATTAATTGTATCTGACACTAGGCTCTAATTTTTTTTTTCAGACTTATAAAGAAACCCAAGATGATTCTCTTTGCTTTTAGGAGCTGGTTAATGAAGGTATAATTGCTGACTTGCTGAGAACCAGCAAAACTAACTGATAGTATAATATGAGCACAATTGTGGCATTTTCACTATAAATATGCCAATCAAGTTTTACTTGAATGTATCTGCTAGAATTTCACATAATTGAAATAAATATGAACAGTTGTTTACAAAGGGTGAATATTTTCCTCATATTTAAATGTACCAACACTGTTTTTCTAAGATTTATAAAGAAGTTTAAATCTTGCTTCTTTATTTATATGAAAATGTAACAAAAAGGAAAAATAAAAGTTTAAAGAAAGTCAACTCCACTCCCATATATATTAAAGGGCTAATAAATTGTTCCACTGTCTTGCATACTGTTTTTAGCATGTTTGGACATTGTTCTATTTTATTGATTTTTTAGTTGCCTTTTAATTGGAACCTGTCTTTGAGAATGATACCAACTAGATGAAATTACTGCACTTTTCAATATGCTGTAATTGTCATACCTTAATGATCTTTCTTGTGTATAGGCTGTGAGTTACCAACCAAATTCTGAGCAAACACAGAAAATGGGAAGCTTATTGGATAAGGAAGGGCTTTGAGGTTTGGACAAGTTTTTATGGAAACTTAAAACTCTTAAGCTTAGGAAATTTTAAAAAGCTATATAACTCTTCACATCACCATTTGGGGAAAAAAAAAGTCTCTCATAAGAAAAACCAGATTTTCCTTAATAATTTTTAATCTTAAAATAAAAGGACTGCTCATTAAAGATGCAATCTCTTATCAGCAAGAGTAACTGCCTTAAAGTACTGATCTAGAGAACTTTGTCTAAAGCTAATTTAATTAGGATTAGCATGTTTATTTTGATTCATTGCTAGTCACTTCTTTAGCTAGTATATCTATTTGCATTCTTTAAATATTAACTACTTCTCAAATATTTCAAATTAAATTTATAATCTCATTTTATATGTTATTTCTCATCAAATTGAGGCAAGAAATAGACATAACATATTGAAAGGCTTTTATCCACTGAACTGAACCTGCCTATGCTTTTTTTGCTTCCAGATGTGGATCCCTTGAATTTAGTGGAAATTCTGAATTCAATGGATTTGCTCTTGATTTATGTTGCTGTGACAAAAGGAGACAGTTTAAAGATGTGCAGAACAAAAATAAAGACAGCAATGCAAGTGATTAAAAAGGGTCTGAAAGTATCCTTCTCTGTTTTGAACAGCAAATATAGAAATAAAACCAAAAAGTTGCTGCATGAAGATCTCAAAGATACTAAGATTTCTCATCCCTTACTTTTCTCAGCATTAGCATTGCCACTTCTGTTTTGTATTCTATTTTCTTCGAGATGACTGCAGTTATTAAAAGAGAAAAGACAATCAAGTTTGGTTCTATGAATTTAGTCTCCAAAGTCAAATGAATTGCATAGGTTTGCTGCTGATGAGTCTCTAACCCATGCTAATTTCCTGGATTGGTATTCAGATAATTTGTTATTTTTGAGCAGACTATAAAATTCCATACTAAAAAAATTAAAACTGCATTTAAAATAATCATTCTACCTAATTTGATTCATTTATTTTCCATGAATGAAACTAATATATACCTGCAAATTAACATATTGCAAGACATTTGCTTGATAGAACTTGTAGTATGACTCACATTCTTCCAAATCCCTACTTTTAGTTGTTCAAGATTTTTTTTAATGTTCTAGGTTGCAACAAGGAAAAGATGTTAAAAAGCAACCTTTAGCTTTGGTGGTCATTATATACATGCTTTAGAGCTTGAAACTAGGAAGGGGTAGTCTTTTTCCTCTTCCATGGTGGTCCACTTGCATTTGCCCAAATTATCTTTCTGAAACATTGTGATGAACATGCTCTGACCTCCCACAGCTGCATTTATAATGGTAAATTAAGATGTCCAGAAACCTTACTGGGTGCTCCTAGTGATCCTACACACTGTTGAATGGAGCCAGTGTTCTATGCTGCTCTCATGGCCTATGCCAACTATTTTTGCATGACAACAAATCCCCAGGCACAGTTAGGTTATAAAACCCACTTTTTCCCAAGGACCTTATGGGTGTGCATGTGGTCAATCTGTGCCAGCTGGCTTCAGTGTCTGGGAATGACATTGACCATATTTCATTTATGATTGGATTCTTTTCCTGGTGGGTCCCTAGGGTGGATATAAGAAGATATTCTCTCTTGCTCTGAATACTCACAGACTGTTCATTTGAATTCAGGTCGATTGAGCAATAATAGGCAGAATCTTTACTTTTCAAAAAGTGGGATTGTAACTACCTGCTTACATTTTAACTATTAGAATATTTTTCCTGTGCCCATGTTTGTTCATCAGTTTAAATCCCAATTAAGGTGAATGATATTACAAGTCTTTTTTTGCTGATATTTATATATTTTAAATCTTCATTGGCTCATTTAGAAGCAAGTGTAGCATTTTTAGCCAGAGGAAGTGGAAAGAAAGCCCACATTGTTAAATGGAGAACATACAACCCATCATATTTTATTAAGTTTATATGAACAATAACAGGCAATTTAAACTAGATGTTATACTGGTAAATGATCCACTCACGACACAGTGTTTATCTAACTAGTTTCCTAATTCCTTTAACTTCTAGTTAGTATGATAATTACCACTACCTCTGAATCAGTTAGGTTATCCATGTGATTTAGGATTAAATCACAGTATAAGATAAGGTTTCCAAGAACACTTGGCAGCTGTTACAGAATTTAAGACAAGAGGATACCAGGTTGATACTAGTCATCTGGGACTTGTGGATTAATTTCTTTGCTATTGAAGGCAACCTTAGTTTTTTTTTTTTTGATCTCTGCACTACTGTCTTAAAACTGGTCAGGCATTTTTGTCCTCAGTGCACCTTCTGTTCCTGAGCCTCTCTCAGCTCAAAAGTGGAAGACCTATATAAATAAAAGCATACAGTGACCTCTCTATGCTACTTTGCTCCTCTAGTAGCATTATCTTGAATATAAACAACTCTTCATAATCCGATATATTTGCAGGGAGTGATAGTTTCTTGCACGTTTTTCTGCTAGGTGGAAAAAGCCTCTTCTAGTCTCTGGCCATTTAGGTTTCCACTTAAGACTGTTTATCTGGTGTCTGCTCCTCAAATATGAAAATTCACAGTACTGCTGTTTCTGCTAAATGGTTTATACTCATTATCTTATTAATTTACTCCAGTATAATATTGTAGATATAGTTTGAGATAATATACCCATTTCCTATATAACTCAATGGCTTCTGCTACTGTAGGGTGTCGGAGGCGTGTCCAGGGATACAGGGGACGCACCAAGGGCAGGGAAGCCCAAGGGACATGAGCCGAAACAGACAACCTCATTGGTCAGAAGGTCACATGGTTTTAAGGGATAAAAAGGGCGCCGAGTTTGAATTAAAGCTCTCTTTGATTACCATCTGATCAGGGAACGGACTCCATGTCTTTATTATATAAAGACACCACGATACAGTAGGGGCCTTTCTTCTACCTGAAGAAGTTATTCTGTCTTACGAAGTCCTCCAAGAGACAAACTGTTTCTCCAGTTCAGTAACTGCATTATCTAGTCATCCTCCAGAAATTACGCGCAGGTATGGCAATGCGCAAACAGATTTTTCCATTCTGACATATTTTAAAAATATCTGTTATATCACAACCTTTTGACAGCCAGAAATTGCAGATAACATATATGACCTTGCAAGTGCACTCTATAGTCCTTGTAAATCTTTAGCTGTAATTTTTTTGTTGCTATTTTTCACTAAAATTCTTAGCCTTTGCCAAAATCTTATATCAGCCCTTTTCCAGTTCAGATGACATTTATATTCTAAATTTTATTTTACATACAGATGAAGAGTAAATTAAGGAAAGCACAGAGAGACTGACAACATAGAAAATAATTAGTTTCCATGAAATTAGCCTGGCTTCAGTCTCACTGGGATCAAGTGGGAGCTGTATAATTTCAAGTGTATGCACCCATGATCTATTTTAAAAGGGAGTATTTAGTCCAGTGTTCTCAGAAAATAAGAAACAGTACTTGTTTTGGGAAAAGTGTTTTAAAAGAAGCATTATTTTTGCTGAATTTAATGCATTACTTATCAATTAAAAAAAAAACAAACTAAAACCCTCAAACAACAACAAGATGAAGAAAAATAAATCAACAGAACATGGCATAATGAAGTCTAAAAAAAGGAGAAAGAAATATACCATCGAATATACATTATAGTAGTGATCTTTATCCCTATGAGAAGCTGCTAGATCTATCTCATGTCATGACACATCACATAACAGACTGAGTTTATTTTAATGCACTTTTAATTTAAGTCATGCTACTTATTTGATTTTAAATCCTCATTATATCCATTTTGTCTCCCCAGGATACTATGATTTAGGATTCTTGTGAATGTATACTTTGTCCTCTGTATTATAGCTGTTCAGACCTTATTTTCAACACTAAATATAATGTTACTTTAATCATGAAAATGTAATAGAACTTTCCATACACTGCATACAGTTTAAAAAATTTTAAAGTTTAAAGGCCTTTCCTTCCTCCCCCCCTCCCCCTTTGGTACTGCTTTGAATATATACTTTTATCAATGACTGTTCTCCTGTGAAACACATCTATTGCTTCTGTGGTCTTATTGTCTCTGAAAGACTTTAAAATGAATATTTTTTAATTAGAGTTGAAATGCATTGGTTCACAATGATGCTGTAGTGAGCTGTAGGAACTGTATTTAGGTTAGCTTGTTTCCAAGTCTTGTCTCTAGCACAGGCATTTTGACTAGGTTATGTTCCAGTGTGAAGTATTTTGGCCAGGCACTTCTGCAATATTGTGCTTTTTGTTGTCAGTGGAGAAGACTGCAATCTCCTCAGGAGTATATTCTGACAGATAGAATTGACCAAAACAGAAGCGAAGTGTAAAATACCTGGTCTATACTTCTGGGATAAATACAATAATGTTTCCCAATGACAGTATTTTGGCTTGTGGGTAATTTTCCATGGAATAATTTAATATTTTCTTTGAGGGAGTGCATACTCTCCAGGAAACACTTGCTGGTATTTTTCTGCACTAACAGACAAGGTCAGTTTTGGTTAAACTAAACAGTGTGCTGTCCTTTTTTTTTTTTTTTTCCCCAGAATTCTTCTATTACCCAATATATGTGCTACCTTCTCTTAATTTTTACTTCCTACTTATTCAGAGATGTTTCTAAACTCTCCTATTACTTTGTTGGTTTATGTAATGATTTACATAAATGCTTTCAATTTAGTTTCCATGGTTCTATTCTTTACCTTTTTTAGTCATCTATGCCTATATGAAAAAATTGGTGGGCCCTCCATTATTAGTCATCCTTGGGCTGCATTTGTATTTTTCACCAGATGTAACATCTTCATCTCTGATTTTCAACCAGGGCATCACCAAACAGTCCAACTGGCTCCTGTACACCCAGCAGTTAATGTTGAAAATATCCAAATAAATCCAATCTGCCTGACCATTTATTCTGACTACCATAGCCATGCCCTTGTTTCTTTCATGTCATGAAAGCAGCTTCCTAAAGTGGAGTAAGAGGCAGCCTGCTCTAAGGCTGGCTTGCTTGTTTGACACTATGCTACTTCAAATATTTTCTCTCCATGACTCAATTGAAATGTTTCATCTTTGCAACATGCCTCCCTTGGTTCTATTGATTTTCTACACTCTATCTGTTCATAAGTAATTTAAAAGTCTCTGTCCTCTATTGTCAAACGCCAGTCACCCTGGCTCATCTCTCTTCTCTCTCACAAGCTCTGAAGTGAATGACTCATGGGTATATTTTCATGACAGCTTTCAGGTGAGCAGGGACAACTTGTAGTGCTAGCTAGATGTCTGAATGTGAGATGAAGGACCTACAAGAGGCCCGTGTCAAAATCCCTCTTCCTGTGAATCCACACTTCAGTGTCTTGCCCCTTTTCCTCTGCCTTGAGTACTGAACTGCTCACTTCTCCTGCTGCATTGTTCAAATGCTTTACTTCTTTCGGTGGTCACCAAGACCTTCTGTCACAGAGCTCCATCTACTCACACTTTTTGTCCTAAGGATCCCTCTATGGTAAAAGTCCCTTCATACTTTCAAGATGCTTCCCTTTTTCTTCTCGTGTCCTTCCTTATCCCTAAAATTTGCAAACCTTGTTACGTGACTTTAACCTGTCAACTAGAATGTGATTGCTTTGTCTTCTGATGAGAGCTTGAAAGATGGGTTAGGCAATCCAGGCCTGGAAAGCTCTGTAATCTCAGAGAAACCATTTTGAGCAAGACACTCAACTTTTTTGCTTATAAACATTGTCCTATGTTTAATGGCTGTTCACATGCAACTTTGGATGCAGTAAGAAAACACATTCAGATGTTTCAGCTTAAACTCCAATGACTGACTTCACATTTCGTGTTCTAGTCTAGGGTTAGTTCCCAGCTTCCATGCAATGGAGAACAAAGCTGCGTTTGGGAGAGAGTAGAACTGAGGTATACTGCAGATATTGAAACAAGTCCTCTAGGTGTATTTTTAGGCATAAACCACTCCTGTTAATCCAGGTGTTTCCATGTACAACACATTTCAACAAAACACATGCAAGATTTTATACGCAAATCAGCTTTAAAAAAAACAGTGGGGAATTATTCAATCTTAAAAACTAACATCATAATCCTTTCAGAGAATTAACTTGTTTTCTTAACTACACAAAATTCAGGAATGTTCTGTTAATCATTTGTCAGGTGAACAAACAGTTCCCCACTTCATAGTTGGTTTTTTATCATATCAAGTATTTCAATAGAAACAAAGGTTTTTGCTATGATTTGGTATACATCATCTTCATGCAAATTCCATTAAAATAAAACAGTAAACTTAGCTGTAGAGCTATTCCACAAACTCCTTTCAAATATTCAGATATTTCTGGATTCAAATTGTTTCTGGATTGATGTGCACACAAATGATGTCCTTGCTCCAGGGAATCCCATTTCTCATCTTGTGTTGACAAGAACCCAAAACTATAGCTGTGATTTAACCTTTATTGCTGTTGATCACAAGCAAAAAGTCATTTTGAGCCAGTGGCAAACACAGAAATGTTGTTGCATGTGGCCAAAGTTGCTATCCTTTTTTAAACTAATAATTTCTCTTTCTGTGATAAAAATGAAGTAAAGCACTAAAAACTCCAGGTTTCTAATGCACAGAAATAAAGTACTTGATTGGACAGACCAGGAAAAAAAGCAGAAAAACTGGGCCAGATTTGAATAGGTGCTTCTGATCTACTTTATAGGTCAAATTCCTTCTGCTGAACCATGGGATAGCAATGCATTTTCAGGAATTTCTTTGGAAACTACAGTATAAGACTAAGTTTTTGTTTAAAGTAGTTGAAATATTAAGCAAAAGCATCATATCAAATTCATTACTCAAAATTGCCTCCTTGTAGCTCTTAAATTCTCTTTCCCCCTGTGGTGCAGACCATGGTGAGGCAGCTGTGCCCCTGCAGCCTATGGAGGTCCATGGTGGAGCAGATGTCCACCTGCAGCCTGTAGAGGACCCCATGCTGGAGCAGTTTGTGAAGAACTGCAGTTCATGGGAAAGCCTCCTGCTGGGAGGAGCTGGTGGGAGGATGTTTCCCGAGGGAGGAATCCCACACTTGAGCAGAAGAGGAGTCCTCCTCCTGAGGAGGAAGAGGAAGCAATGAATGTGTCATGAACTGCATGCAGCCCCCATTCCCCATCCCCCTGTGCTGAGGGGGAGGAGGGAGAGAAAATCGAGGGTGGATATGAGACCAGGAATAAGGGAGGGGTGGGTGAGAGGTATTTTTAAGATTTGGATTTATTTCTCATTATCTGAATCTGATTTTATTCATAATAAATTAAATTGAGAGCAGCCCTGAGGACAAAGTCTTCGGGTGTTGATTGATGAGAAATTCAACCTGAGCTGGCTCTGTGCGCTTGCAGCCCAGAAGGACAATTGAATCCAGGGCTGCATCAAAAGTAGTGTGGCCAGCAGGTCGAGGAAGGTGATTCTACCCCTCTACTCTGCTTTGATGAGACTGCACCTGGAGAGCTGCATCCAACTCTGGGCCCTTACATAAGAAGAACCTGGACCTGTTGTGACAAGTCCAGAGGGCCATGAAGGTGATCTGAAGACTTGAGCACCTCTCCTTTGAAGATAGGCTGAGAGAGTTGGGGTGTTGGGAGGAATGGGTTAAAAGCAGAAGACTGTGGAGGAGCATTGTAAGTTAAAGAAGGTTAAGTGATATTGCAGTTGGAAATGACCCTCGATAAATGGGTGTGAACAGCAGGCCAGTGATCCTCTATCATGGACTGAGTTTAGGGGTGCTTACATCTCCACTTGTGTAACTCTGCCCAGGTGTTGCTTCAGGGATTCTTGGGAACATAAATAAATTTAGCCTTTGAATTTTAGCCATGGGTTTGTGGTTCTTGGATGCCTTTCTATGTTGACTCACACATGAGGTTGTTCAACCTGGAGAACAGAAGGCCCTGGTGAGACCTTACATCAGCCAACCTTCCAGCACCAGAAGCTGCCCTAGAAAAAAATGGGAGAGGAACTTTTGACAAAGGCATGCAGTGATAGGACAGGGGGAATGGATTTAAACTGAAAGAGTGTGGATTTAGATTAGATATTATGAAGAAATTCTTTACCGTGAGGTTAGTGAGACACAGGAACAAGTTTCCCAGAGAAGTTGTGGATGCCCTGTCCCTGGAAATGTTCAAGGCCAGACTGGATGAGGCTTTGAGCAACCTGGTATTGTGGAAGGCATCTCTGTCCATGGCAGAGGATTGGAATTAAATTATCTTTATGATCCCTTCCAACACAAACTAGCCTATAATTCTATGAAAGGAATTTTCCCCAAGTTGATTCTGTTTTGCCTGTGAGAGTACCTGCCAAGTGTTTCTCTCCCTGCTCTTACCTTGGCCATGAGCCTTTTGTTGTGTTTTCTCTCCCCTGACCAACTAAAATCAGAGTGATAGAGCAGCTTTGGTGGGCACTTGGTGTCCAAACAGGGTCAACTCCCCAGAATTATTAAACACATTGTGACAGATCTAAGTGGGAAATAGGTTTCCTGTCTGCTAATACTAAAAAAAAAAAAAAAAAAGGTTACCATTTCCTTTTCTTGGGAAGACATACACAAATACTTCCTCTCAAGTCAGTTGTTCAATATCTACATAAGATCCATAAAAAATATAGCAAATACACTGAGACAAAAAAAAAATTAGAAGAGAACTATTGAAATTTATATAGAAAATGTATGGATGGAATAAATGAAAATTTTCCTTAGGATAAAGAAAAATTTAAACATGAAAATTAAGTAATGATGAACATAAAACAACAGAAACATAATACCTAACATAGAACAAGTGATAACAAAAGTCCTCAGTTGGTAGAAATATGAATAAAGTTTATTAGTCCTTGATGTAATTCTATTTTCAAGCATCTCAGGCTGAAACACGCTGAAAATTTTTCCTTTATATGTTGTGGTCCTTCCTTTTCTATCACAGACATAGGTTTTTTTAATTTCAGAGAGTGGGTTTGAATTATAGCAATGTGACATCTGCTTTTTCAAAAGAAAAATAATGTTACTATCTTCTCAACACCCTTGAATTAAGGAAAAAATATATTTGTAGTTCACTATTGCCCTCTCGTGGAAAGAAATAAAAACAAAGATGTCCTTATAAACCTAAAATCCAAAACAAGAACTGGTTACTTAAATTCCAGTTCAGAAACCCTCATTCATCTTGTACCTTATTTTGGATTACCATTTGGTGATTAACAATTGTTTTTGGTGCATTATTAACAGTTACTGTCTTTATAGAATCTCCTATGGTACTGGCCCTGGTAACGTTTCACAGAGTATCTGTGAAGACTCCAGAGTATCAAGGAAGACTTCAACTCAGTATCAGAAAGTCTTTTCTAATAGGGATGGCATACCACCATGAGCAGATCTTTGAAAAATAAGTTCTGTTCCTGCTCTGACATATTCAGCAGCTCTAAAAAGAATCTATAACTGATGTTAAGAAAATTGAGTGCAATGTTTTTAGAAAAAACAGGCAAAAAGTGTTGACTTACTACAGAATTAAATGCAGAAATATATGTAAACTTCACCTATGCATTAAATGTCTGTGAAATGACATACTTTGAAAGTGTCACAAAATTGTCCACACTTACTTTACAACATCAATTTTTAAGATTATGCAGGAATATGTAAAATGTTAGGTTATGAAAACGCTGATCTTACTCCTGCTTTCTTGCTCATACTTCTTCTGGTAATATGTCGAGGTCTTTTTAATTAGGGCAGAGGACTGTATCTCTAGGAATCACTCTATTGTGGTGCCTTTTTACATGCCATTTAGTGACATAGAAGGCCTCTCCAGATGGTTAAAGAAAGGTGATGTGCTTTGCTGAATGTCTCTTACTCTCCTTTGTCTATCTGACTTTGGCCATTGCATAATAAAATATCAGTATGCATTTAAGTATTCTTTTTCTCCCTTTTTTCCAGAGATTGGGTTCTTAATGTCTAGAATCACTGCTCTGAGAAAAGAAAATTTCCTCATAAAGGTGACACAAAGCCAAGATTTTTAGTGGGAGGGCTATTTTGTGTACCAGTCTTTTCTAGGACATATATTCTGTTTGGTGAATTATTCACAGTGGCCAAAGAAACCGTGCAAAGGAGGGGTTGTGTATTATTTATGTCCCAGCTTCAACCTCCAAGACAGGACTTGAATGGAATGTGAATTTTGGGCTTCCATTTGCATGAGATAAACTTATTCTATCACTTCTTTTCCATTTTCCGTTACTCACCGAAGGAGGCAGGCAGGGACAACTTCCACTAGACCAGGTTGTTCAGGGACCCATCAAACATGGCCTTGAACACCTCTGGGGTTGGGATATACACAATAAATGCTTTTGCTTTGAAATTTAGTTCCTCCAGGTTTCAACTCTATGTTATGTCTTCCCTTAAGGAAAGAAATTATGAAATCACTGGCTCTGATTACAATTGCCCTGTTGTCTCTCATTAATTTTAATTATTGGAAATGTTCAGAAAATATTTTTTTCTAATGTAATAAGGAATGCATATACTTTGAAAACAGGCAATTTTTTTTATGAGAGTGCTTGAGAAGAATGAATCACAGAATCACAGAACATGCTAAGTTGGAAGGGACCCACAAGGATCATCGAGTCCAAGTCCTGGCCCTGCTCAGGACCATTCCCAAGAGTCACACCATGTGCCTGAGTGTATTATGCAAATGCTTCTTGAACTCTGTCAGGTTTAGTGCTGTGACCATTTCCCTGAAGACCCTATTCCAGTGCCCAACCACCCTATGGGTGAAGAATCTTTTTCTAACATCCGTGTCCTCAAATAATTTCAGGCCATTCCCTCAGGTCCTGTCACTGGTCACCACAGAGAAGAGATGAGTGTCTGCCCCTCTTCTTCCCCTTATGAGGAAGCTGTAGACTGCAATGAGGTCTCCCCTCAGTCTCCTCCAGGCTGAACAGACCAAGTGACCTCAGGTGCTCCTCATACAGCTTCCCGTCAAGGCCCTTCACCATCTTCATTGCTCTCCTTTGGACACTCTCTAACAGCTTTTTAACTTTCTCATATTGTGGTCCCCCAAAGTGCACACAATATTCAAAATGAGGCCGTACCAGTACAGAGCAGAGTGGAACAATCCCCTCCCTCGACCAGCTGGTGATGCTTTGCCTGATGCCCCCCAGGACACGGTTGTCCCTCCTGACTACCAGGGCACTGCTGACTCATATTCAACTTGTTGTAGATGTCCCTTTCTGTGGCACTGCTTTCCAGCATCTCATTTCCCAGTCTGTGAGTACATCTGGGGATGCCCCATCCCAGGTGCAGAATCTGGACTGTCCCTTGTTGAACTTCATATGGCTGGTGACTGCCCATCTCTCTGATTTGTTGAGGTCTCTCCGCACAGCCTTCCTGCCTTTGAAGGAGTCCATAGTTCCTCCCAGTTTTGTGTCTTGGCAGACTTGCCTAGTATCCCTTCCAGTCCTGTGTCCAAGTCATTTGTGAAGATATTGAAAGAGCACAGGACCTAAGATGGAGCCCTGTAGAACTCCATTAGTGACAGGTTGCCACTGTGGCTACCACTGTGAACTAAGATATGAAAAAACTGCCTTGTGAAAAAGAGGTTGCTAAAACTCAGTTTGAAATATTTACTCAAAAAAAGGATAAAACCAGCTTGGCCACTGCCTCTAGGTAGGTATATGGGGATAAATTTTGGCTGGCAGATGGATGTTTAATACTGTGTAAAAAAATGTAATTAAATTTTATAGAGGGAAGGTGAAAATGTGGAAAAGGGGTATTTAGTCTAGAATAAAGAAAAGATTTCTAGCAGTTAAGCAACAGGAGTTAGCACCTTATCTGAGGCATTGCGGACTCTAATATTATTCTAATCCTCATGACATAAATCCGACCATGTGTTTCCATAGCATTTGTCAAGATCTAGTAAAAATCTTCTAAACCTTCCCCAGAGAATCTTATGTTCTCTCCTCACTTTTGTATACTTCTTCATTTAGTTTGCTCCAGGAATATGTTAAAAAGAGGTACTTTATTCTGTGTGTTAGTCAGCTTTATACAACATACATTTCTATCTCAAATTGCTGCGTAACTAAGACACAAAGAAAATAAAGTAGAGAATGTAGTTATGATTGTAATGGGCAGCTGCACTGGATGGTCCAGATGGCACTGGACCCAGAATATTCACTGACTATGACTGTGTTTTGAGGCTCACTATTACATTAACCAGTGTTTCAATCATCAGAAAGGGCTGGGAGAGCTCCCTATTCTTCCTGTCTTGATCAACTCCTATGCTATTTGTAAGCATAAACAACTACATTTCTTGCCTCTCATAGCTCCTGTGGAGACTCACAGTTCTTGTGCTTTCATTGAGGGAAAATTCCTCCTTGCAGAAGATTTTGTTTGGTGCTTGGACACTCATAAGACTGGGCTCTAACTCTCTTTTGCAAGAAGGTGACCTAATTGCCACTCAAACTACAAGAAGAATAGCCATGATTGTCATGCATGTTGCATACAGGGTCGTATCTGTATGCACTTTCACAATCGTTCTGAATTCTAGCAATGGAAGCTTCCTAAAAGTCTGATCTGAGTTAAAAACCAAACCAAACCACAACAAAGCATACCCCTCAAAACAAAACCTGCAAAATTTATTTTTGATATTTACCCTTTGCTGCACTATTTGTGGTGTGTTCTTTTTCAAGGGATGATTACAGATGGAGATGATTAGCACTGTAACTGATTTCAAGGCTAATTATTTAGTGCAGAGTGAATTCCTAAGGATTAGACTGGGAGGTTTGTGATTCTTTTTGACATTTTATTGGGAAAAAAGCCACATATGCCATGACACAGCAAGAGTAAGGCCTGTGGGAAGGGATCTATTGAGAGGATGCAGAGGGGCACAGAATCACATCTGCTCTGTAAGGAAAAGGATGGACAGGTCATCTGACTCCTGAAGCCTAAATTATTTAATCACTATGTTTGCAGGTTCTCACTGCTATTTCTTTCTGTGCCCTATGACCATAGACAGCATCCAGTTTGCTACTTATAACATTGAAACATCTGAAAAATATTTTACTTGTTTAAATGTGGAGACTCTGTGGTAACACAGTTCATCTCTTGCTGATAAGAACTAGCAGGACCAATGAAAACAACCCTTGATGTATTTTCTAGAATGGAAAGACTCAAGACTAGTAACATGGGATTGAATTAGAAAGAAATAGGTTGTCCTTAGGGCTTACTGAGGAGTAGTATACTGCAGAAGTCTGCAGAAAATTAAAGACCACATATCCTTCAGAGTTCACATTTAGTTCAAATCCTGAACGAGCGAGAGACTTTCACGTACCAGAAGTGAAATACCTAGATGAATACCAGTTTTTAGTCTATCTATGATAATCTCTGGTTAAGATATTTGACATAGCAGTGACGACCTCAGAAAACCATAACATGTGATCTTTGGAAACTTACAGAGTCGACCTTCAGGCTGAATGGTGTTAAGTGTTTTCCACTAGGTGATGCAGAACTGAAACCAAAAAGCACTGCAGATAAAGCAGAAAAAGAAATCAATAATGTCCCTCTGCCAGTTTTATCCCTTACTCAGTAACAAATTTCAGAGAGAAGAACTATTCTGAGAAATTACTTTATTACCAGAGAAAAAAGTTCAGAGGAAATGTCTCTTTACATTGAATCTGTGATTATTCTCAAATACAGCCAAAATGTAAATCACCACTTGATGTCACCATTGGCCTGTACTGTGCAGCTGGTCAAGAAATCTCTCTTAATACCATCAAGAAGTTATAAGTTCAGTTAAGGTATTTAGAGAGCTATTATGAAGTTAAGTAATCATCACTATTTGCTGGTCCTATTCAAAATACTGGAAGAGCAGGTCCATTGAACTTGGAGCACCATAAAGATACCATGAGTAGTCATTTGAAAGGCTGCTATGTATGCTTAAAATCTGTCTATTTTAATAAGGAAACTTGCAATAACCAGCACAATAGATTTGATCATAACAGCGTGTCATATAAACATTAATATCATCCAACTGCAGAATGAAAAGTAAAGGAAAAGAGTAAATGAACAGAAGAGAGAGTACCTCTAGAAACAAGAAATTAAGAACTATAAGTATTAACGAAGGTACAAGAAAGATATTTACACCCTCTCTTGAAAAAGTTGGGATTCTGTTTCCCAGTTCAGGCATAAAGAAAAATATTCCGTGTTAAGATTCCCTTTGTTTCCAATGAGCATGATGAAGTTGACTTGCAGTGTGTTAATTCTGAACATCATTTATTTAGGAGTCAGCTCAGGTTGAGGTGTAATTTTAAAGGAACTTCACCAATTATAATACATTGCTTGTCATTAAAAAGTTGGCTTTTGTCAGTAGTTGCCATGCTGTATAACTAGAATTGTGTCTAAACTGAGAGGAACATATGAACTGTGTAATCTTGCATCTGGACAATATTGTAGGTAATGACAAAATTGGGTACGGGACACCAAGTAGCACTCACTAGCTTGAAGCACTAGAAAGCGTACTACAGTTCTCCCTTGGCATGTTTTATTGGTTCTTTACATATATAACAGGAATTCTCTTACTGATAGTTTTCCTGAACTTTTAAACTGCTTAACTATTTTACCCATAAACTAGGCATATTCTGAGGCACCAAGCACTAGTTGAATCTAGTGTTCAATCAATATAATACACTCTTATTGCTGTACTTGGATACTTAGCATGCCTCACAATCTCCTCTATAGAATACTGTACACGGTTTGTATAGACCTGCACACCAAGAGGACTATACACATATCTTTGTAATGCATAAATTATATTAGACTATATAATAAAAATAGTAATTCTGGACTTCTCATCGATTTTCTATCTGCTCATCAGGCATAGGCTAATGCTGCCCATTTCTTCATTTGTGCAGTTGCAATCACTGTAGTAATTCTTTTTGAGGTCTGAAAAGGAATGACTTTGCTCACAGACCAGGAAAATATTTCCCAGGGAGGTTCCCAAGCAACTCTAGTGCTGGGTACATGCTGAATGTGTGAAATTTGCTCTGAAGTAAATGGAAATTGGAAGTACTCAGGAGTTACTAGTATTTTTCCTTTTGCGATTCTGAACGAATAAGCTAATTCTATCCAATTTCAAGCTCCTTTCAGCATAATAGTTTCAAAATTGCAGCTCAGAGTTTATTTCTTGACTCTCATTTCAATAAAGAGAAGCTAAAAAGTAAAAATGGACAACGGGCAGTAGGAACAAATTTAGTTAGCAAGCAAAACCAGAAAACTGAAGTAGAGAGTAAAAAGCAAATTCAGAGACAGTTTGAAATAGAGCTGGCAGAAAAATGGAATAAAGATACAGTATCATACATAGACATAGGACACACACAAACTATTTCTTAGGTAAAAAAGTTGAGTGAGTTTTTGTAGTCATAAATAACATAATGTATGACAATACATTGGTTAGTATTTGATAAAAGAAAAAAATGATACTTTCAAAAATAAAAAATACTGCTTTTATTATAAAACCTAACATAATTTATGCATTAAGTTAATAACATTACTGTATTCTAAATAGCTTTCTAAGCTCAGGAAAATTAAGAACTTGAAAAGCATTAGACTCCATACCTTTACACATAATTTTTTCCTGTATTATGTCATAGCATAGCAGAGTAGGCCCAACGATTCAGTTAAATAAGTCTGGAGTTTGGGAGGCTGTATCACAGAGACCTTAAATATTCACTTTTTTTTACATTGTCCCCTCAAAATTTTAACAAAAATATCTGATTCTTAGATACATTCAGTGTAAGTCTATATATGTAGGTACATGTACATTTTTATGTGAGCGTGTGTATGTATGTTTATGCATATATATACAAATATACATCTGCTTATAGTTCTTGGGAAGTCACTGGGGCGAAGTGTCATTATTGTTTTTCATTTTTTTCAACAGATTTTTCATTTACTGATTTTTCTTTAGGCAGGGTTAGCCAGAGAGAAATTTATGGTTTTTTTGTCTGTGTAACAAAACTGCTGTATGAGGAATCTGAACATTTACGACTCTTAAGGAAAATAATTCTTCAGCTGAGAACAGAAAACATGAAGGACAATGTGAAGTTTGACCTAAGATTTCCCATTTTCAGCTGCTCCAGAAAATGTGTCACTATGAAATGGAGAGGTATTCACTGGGATGAGTATCCTTATGATGAGTGAATTCATTCTTACAGGGATGAACTCTGTGCATCAGGGCAGTTTCTAAAGGAATATACCCAAGCACACGGTGTGTCTATCTTTAAAATTGCCACCTGAAAAACCTCAACATTTCCATTTGCACCGTAAAAATAAATAACATACACAAAGTGAATGCAATATCACTTTCTTTGCACTCTGAATTGTCTGACATCTACTTGATCTCTTTCCAGTGGCAACAAGGCCACACAGCTATTATTTCACCTAATATGCCCTTCCTCTCGCAGCTGAGTTAATGTGTTGATGAAGAGGAATGAGGAAATTGTTCACGTCTTTCAGTATCCTATTACAATGCAAAGGCATGTAAGTGAGTGTTAGATTCTATTTGCTGCTGATGCTTCCACATGGATTCAACATTTTTCACTTCCACAGATATCACTGACTCTGGTTTCTACTACAGGGTAAGGTACACAAGTGTAACAGAGCTATCATAGCAGGACTGAACTGCAAGTCATATTGTTCCCTTTCTAGCTATTATCACCGTATTTACTTTTGCAATGAAAGGGTGAAGCCAAGTGAACCTTGCTACTTACTTTGTAAACACTTATGTGAATTTAACACAAAATCTGCATTGTCATGGTACCTGACATAAATGCTTTCTGTGGAGAGACAGAAAAGATATTTTACTTATACAAATGTTTGGTAAAAAGCTGGTGTTGGTTTCTAGAGATGTATAAAGAAAGGAAAAAGCCTTTTGCTTTTTTTTTTAAAGGATTTAAAAAAATTGGAAGTTGGTTTCATTCTAGAAGAGAACAAGAAATGACCCAGGTTTTCTGATTTGCAGTCGATCTGTATGAACCTTCAACTCACAGCCAACCTGTGTGTGCTCCTGGAAAGAAATCATGCCATGGGATTGTTTGAATTCGTCTGTGTCAGAGGCTTCCAAAACAGCAATAAGTTACAGAACAGTAAGGATGTGCACACAGTACGCCAAAGGCAGATAGCCCAAGTGCCTAAATGCCATCCCTAACTCTTGAGAAGAAGTGATTGTGCTAACCCAGAAAATCAGAGGCCACACACCAACATGAGTGGATTGACTATGTTAAACAACACATGTTGTTCTTCAGGATCCTGTTGATTGTTGTTCTTCAGGATCCAATCTACATGTTGCAGGAGTAGAGCCATCTACCAGAAATTTAGATCATTTTGTGAAATACCAGTGAGGCAGCCAAAGCAAAAAAGATGCAGATTGTTGCTATAGGCTCACATCTCTTCATGAAATCCCTTGACAAAGAAGTAGCATGTTGGATGCAGGAACAGACTAACACATTGCAGCTTACCCTGTATTTAAAGAATAACAAAGTTGGGTAGACAACACATCTGATATAAAATGGGAATGCCAGAGGGCTGGGATGTCAAAAGCATTCCAGATTCTTTTTCTCTAGTGAGAAAAACTTAAAATTTTATCCTGAACAAAACCTGTGAATGAACAGGAAAGGACCAAATCAAGGATTGTCAGTGAATTTTTTTGTTCTTAGAACAATATTAGTTCTTCAGGACACATTAAAAAGTTCCATACAAGATGATTATTAATTGCAACCACAATTACCTTGTACAGAGCATTTTGCCAGCCCTATGTCAGAACACTTAATGTGCATAGGTATAAGAAAGGATATTTGACAGAAGTTGGCTGAAAGTAAGAAAAGACAAGTGATTACCATACAGGCTGCCAGTAACTATACTAATTGTAAGTGAAAATGAATTACTCAGCTTCCACAGAACCTTGAGCAGCAAGGCATTTTCTATATACTTCAAAACATAAGGGAAGACTTTGAATGTTCTGGATAGACTTGATCAATAAATCCAGTCTAAAAAGAATCTGACATCCAATAGTCACATAACCTGTCAGGTATGCCAAGAGCAAAATGGAAACCATTGATTTGTTTGTCACCAGGCTTTTCCAGGTAGCAAATTTTACTGAACCTTAGATGTGCACAGATGACATTAAACAGGGGCCAAACAACTGAAAAGTGAATTTCAACTGAAGACAATTTCTGTGAACAGAAAATGTCAGAGAATTCTCTGTGTACCACATGGGACACAATGTCATGTGCCTTTTTTTTTTTTTTATTCCTATAAAGCATCCTTCAGAAATAAAGACGAGGAAGATAATATTAATCACATGTGGCTGGATATGGGAATTTCTGAAGTGAAGCAAATATTTTCACTGATTTTAAGGAGAGTTATGTTTACCCTTTAATGGAGATTTTAATTACTGACAAAGACCGTTCTGTCTTATCAGAGCAACTTTACATGTACCTTTATGTGAGCATCCCCAAGTGAACGTGCTGAGTATTTGAAGCAGTTTTTCTATCAGGAGATAGCTCCAATAGTGCTTCAATCAAAAGGATTCTACAGGATATGAAATACTCAACATTTTTAATGAAGCTCAGTGCATCATTATTAGAGGTGATAGTTCATTTAGATGTCAAACTATGTGTTTGCAGTGCCTTAGGTAGTTTTACATTTACCCATGCTGCCTGTTTTTTTTTTTTTCTCTGGCAGATCACTGTCAAATCTACATGCTTCATAAAGGAGCAACTTAGGAGCAGCAGTTCTTTTGTGTCTGATAATCCAAACCCAGGGTTTCCTTACATGATGCATTGGCTTTCTTTAGAGGAGTTTGGTCAGTCATAACCATACATCGTGTTTCTTCTTTCAGGACCAGGTCAATAACCTGTATTTGCAGAAAGCTTTCATAAGTGCATCTGAGATATCACTATTTCCTTTACGGTTTCTGTTACCCACACATTTTGCAATACATGATCTACCTTGAATATAATCTCTGCGAAGCAACCTAGCAGCAGAGAAAATACTTACACAGGCTCTCCGGGGAAGTGATCACAGCATCAAGCTTTCCAGAGTTCAGGAAATGTTTGGATGATGCTCTTAGGCACGTGGTGTGACTCCCGGGGATGGTCCTGTGTAGGGCTAAGGGCTGGACTTGATGATCCTTGTGACTCCCTTCCAACTCAGCAGATTCTGTCATTCTTTGATGTAGTAATTACTTAATGAAGATTTTGGGAGCTAGGAAAGACTTTTTGGGGGAAGAAACAAAAGGGGATAGTGTTTTAGAGACTACTTGTGGCATAAATACGGCAATCGATGAAGAAAAGATCTGTGATATCGACTGATGAAGAAGAGGACAATGTGAAGTTATGAAGTTATGAAGTTCCTTTATGAAGACTATGACAACTGTTGATGCTATTTTCGCTCTTATCATTCTCTAGGTTTTCCCAGGAAGTCTTTAGCTTTGAACTAGGCATAAACTGTGTAGGAATAAAGTATATTTTCCTTTGGATCAGAATGCTATAACAGTTAGTAGAGGGCAAATGCAGAAGAGAAGGAACAGGTGAAATTTCTCTCTCTTAGAAATAATTGGTCTTTAGAAGAAGAATCTTTGTGAGCATCAAATGGTGAACATATTGTAACTAATATAGTGTTGTAACTATATTAGTATTGTGACCATAATATTGTAACTAAATAGTGTTGTGAGTAGAAGCAGAGTCTGGAAAAGCACTTATGCTTAAAAAGTTAAGATTGGAATTGTAATAAGATGTTGATGAACAAGGTCAGTCTACCCCTATGTGTAAAAGGTAGGGAAGGTTTCTTGCATCTTTTGCTCTGTTTTTCCTTTTATTAACTTCAGAAACACAATCCCAATGACAACCATAATTTTAAATAAAATCTAGTTATCTCTTATAAGTAAATACAGAAAAACCTTTTCAAACAAAAATGATAATGTTAATGCAATATGCAACAGACAATCTGGATACCAGAATTCCCTATTGCTTCATTATATCCAACCACATCTTAAAGATTGTTCTATAGTGTTTTCTTCTCTGAATCTTAATAGTATTTGATTATAAATCTAAGCAAGTATATTTTATGGCATAATGTTGATTGTGATGATTTTTATCAGCAACAAGAGAAACCAGTGTGTCTGTTAAACTGAACTTCTGATAAAATAGCCTGAGATCTGAACACAGAAATATTTCTATAACTTCCATTTCCCCTGTCAAGCTAGAGTATTGTCTTTGGTGTAGGATGAAAGACTTTGAAACACACAGAACTGGATTCCTATATTAACAGTCATTAATTACATTTCACTATGTAAGAATAGATACAATTCTGGAAGAATTTGTAACGGAAAGTTAGAAACTTGGTTTTTGCTAGGAAGGTTTTCTACCTAAATGGCAACTCTTTCTCAAAGGAAGTTTCAATGCTTTTCCCCCTTCCCTGCATAGCAAGAGAAGTTCTTAGCCTTGCTCTCTTGTGTGTGAGAGGAGAGAGAGAGCACTAACAGACATACACAGAGGCCTTGGGTTGGCAAGCAAGAAACAGAGAAGACAAAAGGGGGCCCTGAGGGGGCAGGAATTTGCTTTTTGCCCCTGAAGGTCTGATGCGCTGCATTGTAAAAAAGTGGTCCTTGCATCTGTAATAAACTTTTTTCTAATCCTCCCACTGCCTTGGCATTCTTTGGAAGAATACCTGCATATGTTTATCTCACACTGTTTTCCTCCTGCTCCTCATTTCATGTTTACTATCAGTTTCACATATTTGACTCTCCTTACTTCTTGGTTTGCAAGATTCTTCCTACCATAAATCTCTTCCTTCAGTTGACTTTTAAGGACTATTCTCAAGTCCCCTCTAATGTTCCTGCTGTTATGTACAATACGCTTGAAACTCTAATCCAAAGGTGAGTCCTCAAAGATCTAAATGAATTTTGCAACTTCTTAGTATAACTTTTTGATTTTGTTGAGATTGTTAAAATGAGAACAGAAGTCTGTGACACAAAGTGTCCATACGTCCTATGTGGACAAGACTTTGAGTCTTGTTTGAATGTCAGCATTACAAAACATTAATTTCAAACATAAACTTAATGTAATTATAGTGGTTGCTATTAAATGCCTTTAATGCCTCTAACCCAGAATCTAAAACTCACTTGTCTGTGATCATGAAAACTCACAATTGGTACCTGAGATTCCAATGGAGTACTGAAATTCTTTTCTGCTTTGATTTTAGTTCAGCTACATTTAAGTAGCTGTGTATGGCTATTTCTGTTAAGAGGTTCAAAACTTTAAGTCCCTTTTGAAGTCGTGTGTTCTAATAATGGCATTGAAAAGGATGAAATTGAGCAGCTAACACTATCCTTCCTCATTGTGTGGAATTCTAAAATAAATACGAGAATGTCACTTATTTTATAATGCTTGCAAGAAAAGGAAAGACACCAAGAACAGTAATTAAAGAGGTGGAGTAGAAGTCATGTCAAGATGAGTGGACCATGTAATTTTGGGAGAATAAAATATGTTATAGGAAAAAGGAATCTGGCAAAGCACTACTGGAACTTATTAAAAGAAAATTGCTAGAGGGGTCTAAATAATGAGGAGAGGTAAAATCCAATACTAGTAGAGTGCATGGTCTTGTTACACTTTATCTTTTAGATTCTTTGGAAAGCAATGATTATCTTTATGGAATTAGATCAATCACCCCCAAGGCAACCTATTGTACATGAAGAAAACCACTCAGTGGTCAAGCAGTTGCAGTAGGAATATAGACTACTCTTTTCTATGCTAATAATTTTAATTGGATTATATATTTTCCTCAATATTGCATCTTTTTCTCTAACTTTCCTTTGCATTTGCCTTTTATTCATTATTTCTCAAACATCATTAGTACGGAAAGACATTTTTTGAAGACATGATTAGGCATAACTTCAGAGATAAAATGACCATTTTGTTTTCATAAGGACTGTATGTATGTCAGCTCTGAAAACCAGCAAGCTTGGCAAAGCAAACTTTGCTATGGCAAGGATATGTTTTCCTTAGTCCTTGAAATATCAGGATCCCATCTGCACAGATAGGAATGCAAAACTGGATCTGTGTTTCTTGCTAGTGTCTTTAGTGTTTCAGCAAGGAACCCATGAATAGTGGGGACAGAAGTGGATACTGTAGTGGACAAAGGCCTAATATTTTCTCATTCAAAGTCATCTTAAGGAAATAAATTAGAGCTCTGAACTAATAAAGACTGAAGAATTTCAGCACATTTTCTCTACGTAAACTGCACTCTTTAGTTTGCAAATGCTTAAAATAAGTATCTGGACTTCTAGTTTTTAATACATGGCAGTCACACAACTAATTTTTTAGTTTATTAAGCAATTGTAAATTCCTCTATTCTTTCATTGCAATTGGGTTTTCATAATGAAATGATGCTATATTTGGTTTAATTGAAGATAGTACTTTGACGTGTCTGTGGTGAGAGCAGTAATGGTATAAAATTGGTCCTTTTTGTTGAACGACCCCGTGGTTCTCTGCAGTATCATGTAATGCTAAATCCCTTTTGTTGAAAGTCATTGTATTGATGGTTTTCTTGCTCTGCTTCCTTTATCTCTTTATATTGAAAAGATAAAGAAAGAGAAACTGTATCTAAATTTTAAGCAGATTATGCATTTCTTCATATCTGTTGAAATTCAGATAGAGCCTTCTATTTCGCATTAATTGCATCGATTAAAACACTTAGAGAGATCACAAATCATTAGCTACACGCACCAGACTACTCAAAATATTTCTAAGTATTGCAGATCAGCACATCTTTAGTCAAAATGTCACGAAAAATACCAAAACTGATGTACTGAAAACAATTCTTACAAAACATTCTTACATAATGAATTACATCTAGTCTACAATAAAATCATTAACGACTGCTCTGTTCCTCTACTCTGAAGTGTAAATCACCCATAATGTTGACTTATTTTAAGCCAGTTTGCATATAAAGTGGAAAAAAAGATTTAGTGAAAGTCTAATGAGAATGAAAATAAGCTCCTATCTATATCATTACTCATTTGACAGAATGCATATATGTTGCAAGACTACATAAAATGTAAAGCCAAGAAGATATATCTATCTACAATGACTTCTTATAATCGACTGCTTATTTTATGCAAATTATAAAATATAATCATTGCAAAACTCCTTGTTTTAAGATAATAAAGTGTAATTTCTTCACTAAAATAAAACATAGCTTTCATTTATGAAAAAATGAAAAAACATAGCCTGACAACTACATGGAATATTAGTTGCAGTAAGAATGCATTAGTTTCATTCTTTGGTAACAGCCTTGGAGAAACATATTGGTTTCAGCTAAAATGTACTGCAATGCTTTCACTAAAACATACAGACATTATAAAACTGTATATTGGTTTCAGTAAAAAAATGTATTCTTTCCAATGGATTCATGAGGCTTTCAGCAAGAATGTATTGATTTCATTAAAAATGTGCTGCTTGAGATAAACAAAAATTCAGTTAAAATGCATTGGTTTCTGTTAAAGCTCATTGACTGAAGTAAAGAACATTCTACTCTGGTTTTGGGCAGCCTTAGGGTTTTTTAAACAGTGAGTAGAGAAGTATATATTAGTAATTGTAAAGGTAATTGAAAACAAAACCTGTTCTGTAACATCTAAAGATGTAGATATGCTAAATAAATTAGATTTTATATTTCCATCCCATTTGCATCTGTTGCTAAGCACAGACATAAATATTCATACAGAAAAAGCATGACATTCTTAATTCTGATGAATAGTTTTGTAATCAGGAGTGGGGTGTGGGCTGTAACATTTTTTAACCTTTTAGTAATAGTTTGTTTTCACATGACCAGTTTTTTACCAATTTGCTTTAAATCAAGTTCAGCATTTTCCTGCTTTATTGACAATGGGTTCTTTTTGCCTTTTTGGCAATGCCAGGTATTCAATGACAATGACATCTACATATATTGTGATGCTCTCCTATTACCAGTCTACTAAATTAGGGAAAATACTATTTGATTGCTGTGACACCTTCTTTTTTTATTATCTTTTCTCCAGAAGGGTTGTATATTTCGATGTTTCTAAGTAACTTTAAATTTTACTTTTATACAGAAGTGATCTCACTGACTTAGTGAAACTCAAGAATATGCATGAATATAACTGAACGACCATTGTTACATGGAGGAGACTGCTGTATAGCTTTGGATCATTATCCTTTCCTTACATTGCTGTAGAATTTACCTGCAAAATGTGTTTAAATACACTTGAAGTGTAAATAATATGAATAAAGTTTCAACTACTTAAAATTACTTCTGTAGTTCAACAGAAGAAAGTAGCAATTCCATCTCCTACGGTTCCAAATGTAACAAATGCCTGGACACTGCTAGGAGAAGAGCCTCCAATAAGTCATGCATAACAAAGTTCCTGAGAAGATGACAATGTTCCTTTTTTAAATGTTTCTTTGTGTATTTCCCCCAGAACTCTGTGCAACTTCTACTGTAAAAACTGCATTCGCATCACTCAGTGGCAAGGATTTCCACAGCTGTTTTGTCCCAGTCCGCTCAGCAGGTTTAGGAGTAGATTGATTCACTCTGGGCAGTGCACAGGAGAAACAACAATAACAAACTTTTACTTGCAAACTTTAGAACATTAGGGTAAAATAAGATACTTGGCAAATTTTAAAACAACATCCAGACAAAGTAAGGAACTTCACAAACTTTAACTTAGCAAATTTACACTTAGCTGACTTTAACTTATGCAGGCACAACATGAGACTTGCTAAGACATTGACTGGAATTTTTGAGTCTGGCTTACTATGTATTTCCAGACTAAGAAGTTAGGAGAAAAAAGAGAGAAAGAAAAAGAAAGGACAGGAGTAGAAAGGTATCACCACTCATGGATGATGAGACTTGATAGTTGCAATTTTGATGCCCACTGGTTGAAGTGGCGATTGCAGTCTGGATCTGTCAGGGGTGGGGGAAACTTGCGAAACACAATGGGTTAATATATGCTTAGGTTTACGTAGGAATGTCTACGCACCTCCCCTGGGATGGGAGCTTTACACTGTTGATCATGCACAGTCCTCTGGTGGAAGGCCCCAGAAATGAGTCTAGGGGTGCTTCTGGGGGCTTTGGATGGTTTATGACCCCTTCTGAGACATGAATGCTGCCTCTTACCTCAGCCTAGTTGAGCCAATTATGCCCCATCAAAAGGGATAAATACCTTCAGATCTATATGTGAGTGCCTCAATATCTCCCCTGGTGGGGAGTTTTACAACAAAGTCAGTTATGCCTCCTTAGAAGGGGTGGATAATGTGAATGTCCTGATACCTTCCCCAGGAGAGAGTTCTACACCTGAACCAATTGTGTAAGGGAGGACATTGGCATGCTGAAAACCACTATCCCCCCTCGGAGGATCTGCTTCTTATTTGCTTCTTCCCTTATCTGGCTCAAAACCCAGCTTCTTGATAAAAAAAGTAAAAGTGTTCCACTTGCCTATCTGAAAGATAATAGTTTTTGTCCTGTTCAAATCTGCTGCAGGAAAAGGATGGAGCTGATTTTTTCACAAATCAATTCTGTTTATCAGCACTTTCATGCATTGCTCTGATGTCAAGGGTCAGCAACTCACTCTGCAAGAAAGAAGGTTTTTGCCAGCCTTCTCAAACGAATGAGTCGATAGTTGCTCCTCCTAATTCCCAGGACAGTGGCTTGTTACAAATATTTTGGTGACTTGCAAGCACAATACATGACTTTTGAGAGATTTCTGTGTATGTGGATGATACCAGAAGAGATTTCCCATATATTGAATCACATAGGATCCATGAAGACAGACTGAATTGACTAAATTGACTTAATATGATTATTATTGTTAGCAAAGCAAAAGCAGTGCCTGGAAAGAGTGGACTGTCACTGGACCTGCTGCTTGCTATGCAATCATCTATGCAGGGATCATCCCAGTGATAAGCAATTCCCACTGCAAGTTTTGCAGAACTTTAACTGGTGTCTGTGTTGACTTGCACAAGTCTATGCTTCAGTCTCCTTGTGATTATTTTATCTATTGATAAAGTGTTTTTATTATATTTATTAATATATTGTTTATAATGATCTAAACTCTTATAATATAAAAATTCTTGATTGAACAACAGGCTTCATTTTGACTTAGTAACAAGGCATATCTCCCTGTTTAAGAAAGTTGAAGTTTTCACCAGAAACCGGAGTTTTTCTTAGTAGATAATAGATGACACTCCAGTGCTTTGCAGACTCTTTGAATGAGATGGAATTAAAGGACTAAAGTTCAAAAAAACACACAAGATATTTTCCCCATGGAAGCTTCTTTTGCTAGATTCCCAAATCTTTCTTAAAGTAATAGTCAGTCCACCCGGTTGATCAACTCAGAATGAAAATTTCCTAGGCTGTGAGATTCACTGAATCTCTGACTTACAGAAGTTTTTCATTTATGAAAATCTTCTAGCTAGATGTTTTCAACTGTATTTACAATTCTACTTTGAATGAGACTACACTTAGAGCAAAACTTTGCTATTTTCCGGAGTACTAAATGTCCTTAGACGTATTTTACTCTGCCTCTTGTTGTTGAAGAGTATAACACTTTATCAGCATGAGGATATCCAAAATGGTTTGCAAGACAGGGGTTCATATCACTGGTGTCAGTGCTTGATATTCCCTCTCTGTAGACATCTTTGAAACTAGAATTTCTATTTTTCTGATGAAGACTTATTAGCAACTTTAAAACACTACTGTAAAATTGCTGTAAATAGTGGTTTCAAAAACAAGTTCAGATAAAGCAAGTTATAATCAAATTCAATTTGTTTGCATAAAATTGAAGGTTACATACTGTGAGATCCTATTCGCATGTTGTTTACTTAGAAAGTTCATAGCTCTGTTTTTTGTTCGTAGGATTTGAAGAACATTCAACTTTGAAGATAGGTCTGGAAATAAAAAATAATATTTAGTAGCTAAAATGATACCTCTTTCAAGTTATTTTATGAAAGTCCTTCAGCAAGTAGACATAGTTTCTGGACAAGTAGAAGCATAGGAATTAGTTAAAATATCAAGTTCATTCAAACCTACAATTGTTTTAAAATGCAAACTATTATATAAATACAAATATATATAAATGCAAAGTATTATATAAATACTTTGTATTTAATATAGTTGTGCAGTCTCCTAGAAGAAAAAAAACCCCTAGATCTAAACAGCTGGGTGTCTCAGAAGGATGTAGAATTTTTAAACCAGGACTCACAAAGAAAGGAGAGAAAATGAAATGTAGCAATATATTCTTTCATTGAACAGTGCTATTAATTTTCAGCAAAATAAAACTAGGGAGATTCAACAATAATCTTTAAAGGACTGGAAAAAAAGGTATTCTTCAGAAGAAAGAAAGGATTAAACCAATACAATAATTGAATAAGAGAAGTAGGAGAAAAGGTAGAAGTTTAGAAAAGTAGGAGACATGTAAAGGGTAGGCACTCATATTATATACCTCATTGCTACCAATAAAAATATGCTCAACCAAATCCAGGGAAAAAAGTTTGGTTTTTTTCAAAGCTCATTTTGGAAAATATACTTAATGAATCACAGTTAGTCTTGTCAGATTCTGTACCCTGAGACATGCTGAAGGCAATAGCATTGCATGACTCAAATCACTGTTTTCCATAGAGCAACTTGAAGACAAATTTCCTTTTCACTAATTATGCGAGGCTGTAAACAGGAAGGCCTTCCTCTTCCATGGTCATCGCCAGCTGAAGAAGAGGGTTTCCTCACATGGCATAGCATCTTGGCCGTTGGTCCACTGTACAACATGTTTGCACCTCTCTTGTTCCACTTCCATTCAAAGCGTTTGTATGACTCTGGCTGTGCATATAAACACTGAAGTAGAAGCTTGTGGGACATGCCTGATGCTTCCTAGTTCTTGTCAATGTAAAAAAACCCCACAGAAGTAAAGAAGAACTTTGTTGTTAATTGTTAAAATATTCCCCAAGGGGGGAACTTTTGTGTGCAGTACCTCACAGCACAGAATTAAAAAACAAAATGAAACTTTGCAGGGACATTAGGTATCTTTAGCCTTGGCAAAAACATAAAGTCCAGTTATAGGGCACTGAAAAAAAAATTCAGCAAGAGCCATATTGTGCAATGCAGTCAGTGATGTATAGGAAAAAATGATTTTGAGCCAGAAAAGGGTTTTGTATTTTAATGACAGATACTGAGATAAAAAAAATATGATAGAAAAGAAAATAATTATAATATTGATAATAATGATAATGATAATAATACTAAGAAGCCCTTAACAATAGAAACAAAACCCTTCTGTTAAATGCAGAGCTGCTGTGAAGAGAGATTTTTTTCCTTATTGAATGACTACGGATTCTTTCTATTTATTGTAAAGTACTCTACTTATATTTCTCCCTGGCTACATTTAAACTTTTCCTTGTCTGGAGTCTCTGGACAGCTTTTATCTGAAGATGTAAAACAGAATAACCTTTTTCCTGCTGAGGGGATTCCTATACTGCCGTGACATCATTAACCATAAAATGTTCTGACACATTTCACACCTGGATGTCTTAAATAGAGAATGTATTAAATAATGTTTCCACATCAACTTCTCCTGATATTTATGTTTCAGTGCTGCAGTAATAGGAAGACCGAATCCATTTAAAGTCACTCTTATCCACTCACTGAATGAGATATATTTGACTTAGAAAAAAGTAGTCTGGATTACAATTTCACTCTCTAAAAGAGCTCTCCCACAAGGCCCTAGACAGTGTTACAAATTCTAAAAATTCATCTGAAAGAACAATTGCTTGGATAAACTGTGGTAGGCAACTGGTCTCTGTAGTATTCAGGTGAAAAGGGCATACACAAGTTAAGAATACCACATAGCACTTACTGGAAAGAAAAGCTTCCTTTCCACCCCCGCCCTCTCCCCCCTCCGAAAAATATGTTGTACTATTTTATATTTAAGGGTTTATTTAGTGATTGGAGTTTCTTATGAAATAGTAAATCATATTATATACAGTATTTTTTTCACTTAAAACACTACACACACTCTCATATTAAGAGTAGCACATTTTAGCAAAACTTTTGATACCGTCTCTCACAGTATCCTTCTGAATAAAATGACCAGCATGCATCTAGACATGTACACACTGCAATAAGTGGACAGCTGGTGGCTCAATTCTCAAAGAGCTGTAGTCAATGGCTTAACACCTGGCTGGTGTCTGGTCAGTAGTGGTCTTCCCCAGGGCTCAGTCTGAGGACTAGTTCTCTTCAACGTTTTTATCAGTGGCCTGGACAGAGAATCTGAGTGTACAGGAACCAAATTTTCTGGTGATAATAAATTAGGAGGAACATTTTCTTCCCTAGAGGGCAGAGAGGCTTTATCAGATAGATACTGATAGATTAGAGGCTTTTTATAGGTAGATATTGATAGATTAGAGTACCGGGAAATCACCAACTGTATGAAATTTAACAAGGACAGATGCTAGATTCTGTATCTGAAACAGTGTAATCTGGTGGATGCATGTATAGACGGGGGGACATGAGGGTGGAATACAGCCCTGCTGAAAGGGATCTGCTGGTTTTGGTTGATGGTAAGTTTAATACAAGTCAGCAATTTGACCTGGTAGCAAAAAGAGCCAATCTTTTTTTAGGATGCTCTAAGCACAGTATAACTAAGAGATCAAAAGAAGTGATTGGCCCACTATGCTCAGCATTGGTGAAACCTCACCTGCATGCTGTTTAGGGTTCATTAATATAAGAAGGATGTAGAAAAATCAGAATATGTCCAAAGGAAGGCAAGAAAGAACTAAAGAAAAAGACACAAGACTTATTAGGAGTGTCTGAGGAGACTTGGTTTGTTCAACTTAGGAAAAAGGAGACTAAAAGGTGATCTTATTCTGTCTACAGCTTCTGTATGAGGAGCAGTGGAGAGGGAGATACTGGGAGTACTGGTGTTTGAGACTGGACATGAGCCAGCAGTGCGCAATTACAGCCCAGAAGGCCAGTTGTTTCCTGGGCTGTATCGAAAGAAGTGTGGTCAGAGATGAGGGAAGTGATTCTCCACCTCTCCTTGTGTCTTGTGAGATCCCACCTGGAGTGCTGCATTCAGGTCTGGGGCCCTCAGCATAAGAAGGATGTGGACCTATTGTAGTGAGTCCAGAGAATTACCCTGAAGATGATCAGAGGGCTGAGTACCTCTCCTGTGAAGACAGACTGAGAGAGCTGGGGTTGTTCAGGCTGGAGAAGAAAAAGCTCCAAGGTGACCTTATTGTGGCCTTTCAATACTTAAAGGGTTCTTATGAGAAAGACAAGGTAAGCCTTTTTAGTAGAATCTGTTGTGATAGTGCAAGAGGTAATGGTTTTAAACTGAAAGAAGGTAGATTTAGATTAGATATAAAGAAGGAATTTTTTTTTTATTGTGGGTGTGCTGAAACACTGGAACAGGTTGTCCAGAGAGGTGAGAGATGCCCCATCCCTGGAAAAATTCAAGGTCAGGTTGGATGGGGCTCTGAACAACCTGATATAATTGAAGATGTTTCTGCTCATTGCTGGGAGTTTGGACTAGATGACCTTTAAAGGTCCCTTCCAACCCAAACCATTCTATGATTTTGTGACTCTATTATCTCTTCTCTCTGGTGTCTGCTGATATGAGGGACAGGATTAAAGCTTTGTCAGGGGAAATTCAGGGTGGATATTAGAAATTCCCTGACAGGGTGGTTAAACGCTGGAATGGTCACATCCCTAAGCTCATCAGTGTTCAGTAAGTGTTTTGACAATGCTCTTAGACATATGGTTTAACTTCTAGGTTGCTCTGTGTGGAGTCAGGAGTTGAACTTGATGATCCTTGTGGGTCCCTTCCAGCTGAGGATATCCTGTGATTCTATGATTCTAATTTACCTGGAAATCAAGAATCCACTGCATATGGATCTTCTTTTTGCAATTATTAATAGCTATAATTCAGATTTACAAAAATCTCTGAAATTATGCGCAACCTCATTTATCTTTCTGCAGAAACTTGTTCATCTTTGGATGTTTTGCAGAGAGATCAGAGTTATGAGATGGTGCTTAATGTCTTAAAAGTATTGATTTTCTGAAATATTAAATATCTGCTCTTAGAATATCTACCTTATCTTGTAGTGTCATGCTGGGTAGTCAAAAATATTCACTCTTCTTTTTAATGTCAAAGAGCAACCTTTTGCTGTTGCACTGAAAGTCATGACTACTTGAGAGCAAAAAATAGGAAAGAAAAAATCATAAAATGCTTATTTCTCTTATGATTTTTTAAAAATAATAACTACTACTTTTCATATGTATTTAATTTTGTAAGACAGAAATTTTACTTACAAATCTTGCATAGGCATGGTAAAACTAGAACAATCTTCTCCCAAAAGTATGTTATGAATGTTTTTCTGATCAGTCTTAAACAGGTCTTTCGTTTTCACACCAAATAATGTCTGGTAGACTTAATGAAATGAATTCTTCATGGGTGTTAGAAGGGCACAACAAGGGCATTTATTCTTCTGGCTGTTACATGGCTGCATGAAATCTAGTCTTTGCTCAACTGTTGTTTTTATAGTTAGAGTGGACATAAAGAAGGGGAAAAAAGGCTTAAAAGTGGAGTTGTTCTCTTCGTACCATGTGCTGTCCACTGACCAGTGTTGCTTCCTGGTGTATATTATGCAGCTCTAGTGCCATCCTGCTTTATGTTTTGGTCCTGTGGTCTCCCTGATGGACTTGGGAAACATTGAGTCTCCCATTTCATCCATTCTGCACCTTGCAACCTCTGTTCTAATCTATGTACCTCTATAGATCTCAGCCACGGGGAAATCTTTACCAGCAGTCACCTCAGAGTAACAGGTTGTGGTCACTGCTCAATAATGTCAGTAATGTCAGGCAATTCTGAACTAAGGTATTGTGGAAGAATGTGTCTAGCATTTTTTAAACAGGGATTATTTTTCAAATAGGAAATAAAAGCACAGCAATAAAGAGAAAAAAAATTCCCATAAAACCCTGGATTGGACCCTGCTGCTGACTTTACACAAACATATGCTGACTTTACACTAACATACAAAGTGTATTAAAATATTAATGTGGGATTAGGGGATACAAATAATAGGTCATGTTGAAAAAAGATCAAAGAGATTCCAGGATATGTCTATTGAATTTTTTGACTTAATAACTATGGATGTAATTTAAAACCTTAACTCTGAGGTATAGAGATACGTGGAAGGTTTATTTTCCTGTTGTTATCTTAGGCATGATAATGACTCCTGTGAAAATCCTTATAATATATATGAGTAGTTTTTAAGATTTCTTCATATATTTCTCATGATGCAAAAATAAAATATCAATGTATTTTAAATTAAACTGTATATTTTAATTTTAAATGTAGTGTTTACTGTGTAAGGAAATAAATTATACCATTCTTTTTTTCAAAAAGCTTGATGAACTAGGACAGTTTGACTCATTCCACATGCATTTCAATAAAAAGAGAAATATAAATGCCTCAGAAATCCAAGGGAGTAATTTCTTTGTTCTGCTGAACTAACAAGGTCAAGATGCTGAAAGCTGGATAGGTAAAAAAATAGTAAGCAGTAAATATTCTTCTTTTATAGGTTGCACTAAAACCTTTCTTGTAGGTGAATTTCTACTTAATTTTTAAAATATTTCCTGCTAATAATTACCCCAAATTTGTTCAGTTACTCATATCTTTAAAAAGTCAGTCCAGTATCTGTTCGCTTTTTCAAATTTTCCCTCTTTCTCAGTGTCCACAAAAGAAACCAAAGACTACACTAAACATTTCTCCCTGTCACTCAGAGGACAAGAAAAGCCTAGATACTGAGCCACATTGGCAATAAGTTTTATATTTCTGTCTTGGCACCCTGGCATGTGCTTGTGTTCACTGATCTGGTGCTGCAATTTTGTTTCTCCTTTACTTGTCCATGGTACCACCAGCTGGAACTAACGCAGCCAGCTGCTATGTGCATCTCTGCTTTTGAACACATGATGCACTAATAAACGAAGCGACACTTTAAACTTTTTGGTCTATATAACTCAGAATGCGAAACGTCAGCCATATTGATAGTCACCTGTTATAACATTCAAGCTTTGCTGCCCCTCATCAGTCTGTGAACAGTCTGTTTCCATGGCCATTCAAAAGGTTAAGAGCTGGGATGGATTCAGCAATTTAAAATAGTTAAGATCTAGGAATTCTATTGAAGCTCCCATACTGCCTAATTGCTATAAACTATCACAGTGTGTTCTACACACATTTCAGTGGTAACCCAACAAGACCTAACCAGTCATGCTGTCCGTAAACTCTTTACACCCTTGCATTCTCCTATCTGAAAGGTCAATCTTTAAATCTTAAAACAATATCTCTGTATTTAAACCACAAACCAAAAGTATGGAATTTGGCAAATGTAGAATTAAGCCTCCTGGGTGAGTTTATTTTAGCCTATAAACATAGATACATGAAATATTTTCACGACTGTACACTGCATTTTGTGTAGGACCTTATTTTAGCAGAAAATTATAAATGGGGGAGGTAACAAGCTGGTAACATTTCAAGTTGGTTATGCAACTGTCTTCAGTGCATGGGATACTCTTCAGCATATCCTGAAATTTTCCTGAGACCTTTTCCACAGTATATGCCTTTAAATTGCCTTTTGGTATTGGTAGGTCATTTTCTATTTCTGTCTACATGGGCTTGATCCAAAGTACAGCATATCCCAAGCATCATTCAGTAAAAGTGACTACAAAAAGGCTTGTTCTGCATCTTACCTTATATACAATACCAAATTCAATGTGCTCTTGTCTCCTGATTATTCTGCTCTTACGACTTCATCTCAAATGCTTGATATCTTCTTTACTGTTATCACTCCTTTTTGTCATTCTGTCGCTGTCCCATTTTGTATCTCTAGTTTTTTTCTTTATATCTACCTTTTTACAGTTTCTTGTTCATTACCCTTATAGCAGCCCCATGTTCTTACTCTTGTGCTATTCACTAAGGCTTGTGTTTAGAGAACAAGGGAGTCAGCAACCTTCCTGCATTTTTTTTGTTTCTGGAAGTTGTAGAGATTCATAGATCAGAGAAGCTCTGATAAGCTCTCCTTGTCCTCAGACAGGAAACTGAAGAAAAAATTAGTCATGTTAACCTCTCAGAGACATAGAATGTAACTTATTTCTGGTAAACAAAATCTTATAAAAATGTAATTCTCAAGCTTCTAATTTTGTGGTAACTTTGTGAATAATATTTTGCAGGGCAAAATGCATCTCAATGGATTCCATTGCAAGGCTGTCCAACTCTACAGCTCAAATGTGGAGGTGCTGGCACTTCTCTCTCTTTATTTTTTTTTAATGTGAGTAAAACATATTTTGCTTGTGATTTGCTCTGAGAAATAGCCAAGTTGTTTAAGCCAAAAACCTGCTTTAATCTACTTTCAAGATCAATTAAAAATGTGTCCTCAGGCAAACACATGGCATGAAAAACGTCTGCCTTGAGGAACTAAAATTTAGCAATTATAAGTAATGGGAAAGAGGAATAAATGGTGGTGTATTTGAAGGTAACTGTACAACTATTTCTGCCTATGATGTTACAGAACTCTTTCAGTGAGATAAAGTTAGTATTGATACAAAAGACCTGATTGCACTTTCTTTTGCCTCTAGTGATTCCATGTCTCCCTGCCATGTATGCATTTTGCAGGTTCAGTCACATCTGGGAACTCACAATAAACCCACTGCCCTCTGTGAAGTTTGCCTGTGTAAGGCCCATGTAATGTCCATGGAAAAAGATCTGTGCAGTAAGAACTTTAAATGTCAAGGTTTTGTTTCACAGGTTCCTGATTTCAACCTGTTTTTGTGTACAAATTAAGAAAAATACAGAAAATTCTTGGCCAAAGTGCACTTCTTCATATGCTGATGTGTAATGGCCAGTCATTGCCACTGATCAAAGTGTATCGTCTCTGAGTTTTGACCTGTAACTTGTCTTGGAGGTCACTGACCTGTCCATGTGACACATACATGATGAGGTATCCCTCCTCTACTGGCTGACATAACAAAGAGTTTTTATTTTTTCTTAAATCTGAAGCAAAATTTAAATGCCTCAATAATTCATAGATGTAAAGAAAAGAACTGCTGGAAGGGAATAGAAATATGGGTACTTTTTCAGAGGAAAAATATTTTGCTTATCTGCTATCACCAGCGCCTTAAACTATGTAGTTTTTCCACTTATAAGTGGTCTCCTCAGGCAGCTTGCATGAGATTTAGTCTTTTCAATAACTCGAAGGGAAATTTCTATAGAAGTTAACAGATGTTTGAGCGGCTATTGCCATTTCCAGTGACATAAACCATAGCTTCTCATCAAGACATAGACAACAAAAACTACCAGGACACAGACTTGTTGGAGTGAGTCTAGAGGAGGGCCATGAAGATGATTAAAGGGCTGAAGCACCTCTCCTATGAGGAAAGGCAGAGAGAACTGGGATTTTTCAACCTGGGGAAGAGAAGAATCCAGGATGAACTTATTGTTCATCATTGGCCTTAAAGTACCTGAGGATGGCCAATAGAGCTGCAGAAGGACTTTTGACAAGGCCTTGTAGTGATAGACTTTATACTGAAAGAGGGTAAACCTCAATTAGATAGAGGGAAGAAATTCTTTACTGTGAGGGTGGTGAGGCACTGGAACAGTTTGCCCAAGGAAGCTGGGGCTTTGAGCAACCTGGTCCAGTGAAAAGTGTCCCTGCACAGTGCAGAAGGGGTGAAACTAGGTGATCTTTAAGGCACCTTCCAACCCAGACCACTTTATGATTCTATGATACTGCTATAAACTGCAGCTGCTGCTGCAGCAGCTCCAGAGAGAAATAACGGAGCAATTCAAGAGTATATTACTGTCTTCATATTATCTACATACCTTATTGTGCAGTTCAGTGAAAGCTGTGGAGAAAGCAAACGGCCTCTATGATTTTGTACAGGTGATATTATTTCCGTATATTTTGCTAACAAAGCAGACTTGATTTCACTGCATACAAAATATATTTCTTCAGATGATGAAAACTTTGGTCTTCCGTTTGTTGGAGCCACTAGTGTACCTCTATCAGTAACCTAAACATTATCAAAGCACAGCTTGAATATAGGTAGTATACAATAGCCTGTCACCTGGCACAATTTTGACTCATGCCAGTTAGCACCTTCCCTGGAAACGCAAAATTTACTCTGAGGATAATTGAGACCAGAGGTCATTCACCATAGTATGAATAAGGTCAAACTATTTTGAGGGGGGCAAAGAAGTTCAGCTGTCCAGACAAGTACTATTTGCCATCAAGGCCAGAGGACAGGGTTTGGCTTGTTGTCATAGACACTGCTGGGGTAGAAACTGAAGGCCATCAGGAAATATTGCTCTATCCTGATTAAGAAGAGAAACACCAAAATATCTGTCAGAAGCTGGTAACTTCAGAGGCAAGAATTCTTCACACATGCCATAATATAGTATTTTTTCCAAATCTCAAGAAATGTAAAACCTGAAACATGACTGTGTTGCTTTAGGCTAATGGTGCAGCTAGCCCTGTGCCATGACTCAGACAGTAACTGACAGTAGAAATGCAGGAAAGAGTGAAAGAATAGGGAAAGCAGGGTGACTAAGGGACTGTCTGAGGCGGAACTGAGTGTTCAACCATGACAATCCTTCCAGCAGAGATCCCCGGTTGCTTGTGTGATTCTCTTAACAATGTCACCACTTGATTTTAAATAGAATGTCCTATAAAAATAAAACACAAAAAAATTATTATAAAACTTCTTTCAAAAGAAAACCAATCAGTCAAGAATTAACAGTGCTGTCCTGTCACTAATGTACCTCAATATACTTTCTCCTACACCCCTTTATAATGTTTAGACCATAGGTATTCCCCTAGTAAATTCTATAACTCCCTCTGCTACCCTTCAAAACTGGACATCTGCTTCTGCACTACCTGCATATTTACTGCACGCTGAATAACCTAGTGCATGCGTAAACAACTTCATTCAAAGTTAAGCAGGTTTGGAGCCATAGAATTTTCTTTTAATAATCCTAAAACAAACTATAGATACTCAGGTCTCCTTTTTTTTTTTTTATTTTTTTCCTGTTGGATTCAAGCCATTTTCTATTGTTTAGGCTATGTGATCTGTGGAGCAAATGAGAGGTGACTTCTTATCTACAAGAAAAAGCTGTCTGATAAATCAAAAGATGAATAATTTATAGCACAGGAGCAGAGAAAACAGCATTTCACACTGTTTTTCATGCAAAATGTCACATGAATTCCAAATGGACCAAACAATTTGTGCACTTGAGACTAAATTCATTGGAAGAAATGGAAAGAGGAGGGAGGAAAAGTCTCAGTATTGTTGTGATTGTAGTTTACTCAAGGAAAGGGATTATGATCCAGCTATTCATTTTTCTATATTGAGTTAAATAGAGAAATAAATTAAAACTACAAAAATCAATGCAACAGAATACTTATAAAACACATTTAAACAGCATCAGTACCACAAATAAGACAGGCCTTGTGCTGTGTTGCTTTTTTCCCCCACACTCAATTTCAGTCTGGTTAGAGGAAGACTGTGAGGTTATTATTGCCTTGTTTCATAATGAGACATTAAAAAGTCCTACAACTAGAGAAACGCGATTGAATATTATCGTTGTTACTATTGTGGCCTCATATTGACAATTGATTTACGTATAATGTCACAGAAGATGGCTTAACAGCTCTCAGAAAATGACTGAGCAAGTTTACTATTCAATGAAAAGACACACAATATCTGTCTGAAATAAAAGCATCAGAAAGCAGTAACAATAAAATCCCCAGGAAAGAGAAGCCCCCCACACTATCAAAGCAACAGGGAGAGTGTAGACAGAACTAGAGGGGTCTCCAATGCACTATGGGGCATTGAACAGGTGGTCACAACTCCCTCCCTCCTAGTCAGAGTTCACAGAATCACAGAATATGCTGTATTAGAAGGGACCCACAAGGGTCATCAAGTCAAATCCTCAAGTCCTTGCACAGGACCATCCTCAAGAGTCACACCATGGGCCTGAGTGTGTTGCCCAAACGCTTCTTGAACTCTGTCAGGTTTTTTGCTGTGACCACTTCCCTGGGGAGCCTGTTACAGTGCCCCATCACCCTCTGGGTGAAGAATCTTTTTCTAACCTAAACCTCCCCTAATACAACTTCAGACCATTCCCTTGGGTCCTGTCACTGGTCACCACAGAGAAGAGATCAGTGCCTGCCCCTCCTCTTCCCCTTATGAGGAAGCTGTAGACTGCAATGAGGTCTCCTCCCAGTCTCCTCTTCTCCAGGCTGAACAGACCAAGTGACCTCAGCCGCTCCTCATATTTCCTCAGCTTCCCCTCAAGACCCTTCACCATCTCCATTGTCCTCTTTGTCCACTCTCTAATAGTTTAATATCTTTCTTATATTGTGGTCCCCAAAACTGCACACAATATTCAAGGTGCAGTACCAGTGCAGAGCAGAGTGGAACAATCCCCTCCCTTGACTGGCTGGCGAACCTTTACCTGATACCCCAGGACATGGTTGGCCCTCCCGACTCTCAGGGCACTGCTGACTCATGTTCAACTTGCCATGGACCAGAACTCCCAGGTCCCTTTCTGTGGCACTGCTTTCCAGCATCTCATTCCTCAGTCTGTACATATACTGTTGCTGATTTGGTCTTGTTTTATAGTGAGTCTCTGAGTACAGGGCATCTGAGCCAGTGCAATCTAGAGTCTCTTATGTCATCTTTTTGAATAGACTTTAAGACAGAGATTTTATGTATTTATATTGAATGTCCCACACTTTGCCTCTGTCTCTTTTTTTCCTTTTCATAATATAACAGAAAGCTTTAGATTGAAATGGATGTCTAAAGATCACCTAGCTCTTCTTTCTCTAGATCTACTGATTTTCACTGCATCATGTTGCTCAAAGGCCCAGACTGACTTTGAACACTTCCAGTGATGTGACATCCATGACTTTTATGTGCAATCTGTTCCACTGTCTCACCACCTCTACTGTAAAAAAATTCCCTCATAATGTCCATGCCTTTCAGTTTAAGACCATTGTCACCTTTTCTGTCATTACATGCCTCATTGAAATCTGTCTCCAACTTTCTTACTGGCTTTTTTTACATAACAAAAGGCCAAACCAGTATTTGATAGTAACAATTCTTCCCCTTTAATTTCATATAGGAAAATCTAAATCCAAATGATGTTCCTAATCTTGAAGACTTCACATAGTTGAAGTATATTAAGGAGTTGGAAAACTCGGTAACTTTTATAGCTTTCAGCATATGTAATTTTCGTGTATGCTGTGATATATTTCTCTGACAAGTGAGAATGCTGTCTAATATTTGACTTATCTCTGCTGTAAATTTTTAAATTATAGGAAAATGTTGCCTAGAAAATATCAAGGATTTAGGAAAAATAGCCTGTGAGAATTCTGTTCTTTCCAAATACTCAGGTTTTTCTTAGAAATAGCTAAATAAATTGCTATATAACTGAGTGTTGCAGAATAAGATACAGGAAAAAATGGTCATGTAGAATTAAATGAAAACATATAAAAAAAGGTTCTATGGATCAGCTTGAAATTGTTATTTTGCTATGGTATTTAAAATACTTTAGTTTAATTTCACAATTTCCGAAAGAAATTAAAACCATGCAGAAAAGCACAAAAACTAAATGTTTTTTTCTACTTTTCATCAATAGAGAGCACTGTTAGACTGCAACAGCTCACCAAACCCTCTCAAGCCAACCAGGCACTGAATCACTGTCTGCAGCCAGTGGTACAGCACTGTGGGTAATGAAAAAGTCAACTTCAAAACAAGAGAAAAAAGCCAGATTAGACTTAACATTGTATTTTAAAGAACTACAAATGCATTTTTTCCACAAGCTAATATTATAGATGTAACATTATTAATTGTGAATTAAGACACTTAAGCATCCCCTGTTTACATATACTTCCAGGAAGGGAAAAGACAAAAACTGTTCACAAAGAGGCACTTAGAACAAATCCGAAGCATATGATGAAGCTGTACACTTGTCCATATCAAGATATTATCTGAAGATTAATAAGATCGAGTGAAATTAACTAAATTACAGTGGCAAAGGGAATTAAATGAAAGTATGAAATACATGGTGCACAGTAGACATTGATGGCCATGTCTTGTGCTGAGTGATGCTCCATGCTGCTTAATAGAATCTCTGGGAGATGAGAGAAAATTTGCCACCATTTATCCTACAGTTTTCATATGAAGAATGGTAAGACTATTTGGACTAGTCAGGTTAATGAGAAAATCCAGTTCTTATGGACATGAATAACCAAACCCATTATCAGGGTTTGGCGAATGGCATCCAGACACCTTCAAGCAACAATTTGGTCTTGATATTTTATAAACTTTTCTTGTTGCATATACATTTGGGTATAAACACATCTGACTTCTACTAAACTGTAGTTTAAACCAAAAGAAAACTACCAGGCACCAGACAGTAGTTTCCTCTGCTCCTTGGTATATCACTAATAACATATTTGTGTATTTATACAGGATGCATAGCACAAGACAGTGTACTCTTTATTTAATGAGCTTTCTTAATGTAAAAAGCAGAACCGACATCACAAATCAGACTAAAACTTTTGGATGCCTCTTATCACTGCTTTCAGTGAACTGCCAGAACTATTACAACATGGAATTGCTGCTTGAGGAAGTGATAGTCACTCTCCAGAGTCTCTATTGACTTGAATAGAATCCTCCCTTAGGGTACACTGCAAATACTGCGTGCAAAAGTCTACCTTATGAGAATTAGCTTCTCAATAGTTAAATGCAATTAAGTACACAATCAACATATTCAACCTTTCCTTCCCTCTGTCTTCTGTGTTCTTAAGCATTTTATGCAATATGATTAGACAGATGTGCAAACAAGAGTATCCAAAAATATGAGGAAAAAGATTAATCACTTGCTCCAACTCTTATTTAAATCAAGGAAAACCCTTGCAGCATCTGGAGTGTTGTAGGATCCAGTTCCTGTAAATAATCATGAATTTCAGACATAAAATAACCCCATCCAAAATGAAAAGGAATTTAGTAAGAAATTTTTCCTCTTGGTAACTTGTTTCCCAGCTGCCTACTGCCGAATGCCTTCTCTGAGCTTTGTTTTATTAGGCACTGTCAGATAAAGTAGGACAGTACAATCTATTAGGATATTGGTCCAACTAGTACGGCACTGACTACATCCTGATGTTAATTTTAAACACTTTGAGGCTTTAGCACTTGAGGCCAGCTCTCAGACCCAAGTCTGTCTTGCCAGGAGAGGAGTGATCCATCTGCTCGGCACACATCCCTACCTGACATCTGCCTGAATGGGCTTACAGCACAGGACAGAACCTCACCACATTCATGCTCTTGGCATTTGAGCAACATAGTCAGTGCTTCTGTGTTTTAGTTAGAAGGAGGTAGCTCATAATGGTGCTGTTTGTATGTGTTGGGCATCCAGATCCAGATTCACAGCTGCTCAGGTCAGTGGTGGTACAATGAAGATCCCAGCAGAGCTTGACCCCAGATTCCATTCAAAGGTCTCTGGTGGTATTCTGGCAAGAGCCATGAGTGAAGCAGTCAGAACATGTAGATTAATATATGCAAGACTATGCTGCAGACAACGAACTATTGTCATAAAAACCTCCACAGACATTTCAAAGAGATTTTTTCCACAGTTTGTGCACAATACACCACTTGTTTAACTCTTGTATGCACATTTGAAAAGCCTTTTACACTTGCCTGAGCTATAGAAAAACAACAACAAAAAGCTGTTTTTTAAAGTCAAGACATGGTATTTTTACAGCATCCAAGAGGAAATGACCTTACCAGAGGGGTATGTTCCCATCACCTGTGTAACACTGTGGGAGCAGTTTATATAAGACTAAATTTCAAAGTTAATTCCCTGAGAAGGCAATTGCTACCTTCAAAAATCTTAGTAAACCTCTTTACTTAAACCTAAATGTTTTGTTTCATTCCATCCACAAACATAAGAAGCTGATCCCTCCTCAAGAACCTTCTCTAATCACATTTCTCAGGGTTGAATGACTGCTGCCCTGCTCGTCATCTACTGACCAGTGCAAGGTGCCTGCCATTGTGGTGAACGATTGCTACCTTTCAGTCACCATTTCACACAGTTCTGCAGAGGCGTATATTAGCTGCACAAGGTTCAGTAACAGAGTATCATCAGCCTGGGTTTTATAATTTTCCATGCAGTTGAGCCAGACTGCTTCCCTGACCTTGTATTTCTCTCTCCCTCTGCTCTCTGCAGAGCGCCTGGTTCTTCACTGTCGCTGCTCGCAATCTTGCCACTGTTGGTGCCAGAGCCTTCCCAACTGCTGCTTCTGCCATCTGGAAGAGCCTTCCTGTATCTCACTGCTTCATTGCCCCTCTGTCTCTGTTCAAATCTCTATCCTTTCTTCCTCATCTATTACTACATAATTTTTCTCTTTCCCACTGCTGTTACTCATTTTTTGACTCTGTAATGTCCCTTGGGCTCCAGCTTGCATAAAATATGCTAAAATAAGAAATAGTTTATTCAATAATGCTTGATATTTGCTCTGAATCTGGAAAAAAAAAAGAAAAAGAAAACAAATAGAAAATAAACAGAGGTTAGGCTGTAAGTAGAAAAACAATTAGAAAAATTCCACAACCACAGTAGTACTCATTTTAAAGGGATTTCCTCTTATTTGAGGTGCAGCTCATGATAGTACAGCTGGAAGTAAGGAACTCCAAACTTCCTAAACAGCTGCGGTGTGTTAAATCCAACTCTCTCTGATCTATTTGGTTCAAGTAATTTTTGGTAGCACACATTTCTCACTCATCCCAGGCCAATGTTTTGAGCAGCGGGCTTCTGAACCTGACATTTATATGCCTTGGCTGATTTTCCTTGCCAGGATACAGGATTCCTGAACCTGACCTGCATGACAGAGAACCAAAGCTCCTGAATACATTGTCCCTTGCACTCTGAGTAGCACTAAAGCAATGCAAAGTGTGTTTTGTTCCTGCATTAAAATGCAGAAGATAATGTTCTGAGGAAGTGGATTTTGATTATACAGAAGCCTCCCTGCAACAAATATAAAGATATGATGATTTGGTGGTATTTTTTTTCCCCACAAAACCCATATCTGAATGTGTTAAATCCATGTATTGATTATGTGGCTCGTTTTACACTTCATTTCATCAAAAGTACCTGACAAGGTGTGTTCCTATAATTATTTAGGTAGCTGTGGAATTTACTGCTTGGAGGCTCTGAGTATCAACCACCGCAGAATTTCCATGACAAAAGTCTTAGAAACAGTTTGCAAAACTGTATATGATACAGAATACATAAGGTTTTACTACTTCTATAACATGTAGATACGGGATGCCATGAAACACTGAGGTACCTCATAAGGTTCTCTGTATGTGGTGGGACAGAAGCACTTTGCAGTACGGGTTGTAGTCCCTGTGCCTCACTGATTGCCTGGATGAGGTGACCTGCCTCAGCTATTCTCTGGACAACAGACCTGTATGTTCACACAAAATGTTGGATGAAAATATGGTGTGTACTGTGGTCCCACACAGTCAAGGTATATATCTCCCAGATCCCACACTGAAATCTAATTTTTACCTCCAGTATTCACAATGAGAAATTTCAGTTTTTAAAAATTATTTGTGATTTCACATTCATTTCATATTCACATATTTCACTACCATAGATATGTATAAAAGTTCTGCCACCCCCAGTGTTCCAGTCTGGGTTCTGTCGCAGCAAACAATCTTTTTTGTGTTTTTTTGAGCAAAATATTTTAAAAAAGTTCTTATAGTTAGAGAGCAGATGCCAACTTATGACTACATTTTTTTCCTGATAAAATTTACATGTTGTCTAGGCCACTATCAAACATAATAAATAAAGTAACAAACATAAATCCAGTATTTGCTGCTAGTATTTTCTCCTTAAATGGTTACATGTCATTGGTAATTTGCACCAATCCTTAGAAAATGCATGCACATATAGTTACACTAATTGTAGAGATGAGGTATGCTTCTTTTCTTAAAATGTCGCCATATGTACCCTAAAACTGATGTTAAATTCTAAATTTGGGACAAGTTATAATTAATATATCCCATGGAACAGCTAATTACACAGAAGTGAAAAAAAACCAATAATGTGGAAAATAAAAATTAAAAGTTAAACATGTCTCACATAAATGAGAAGTGGTTTTATTTTTTTATTGACATTGTACCATTATTAGTTACTTCATCTGATAATATGATGAAAAATAGAATCAGTTTTTAGCAGAGCATGGTTGATGCTGCTAATGATGATATAAAAATGAAAAACTATGGTATAAGAAAGGAGCCTCTAGTACAGACATATTGTTAGTCTAGGCAGGAGACTGGATCAGTTATGGTGGCCTTCTCAGGATTAAATCTTTAAATATCCTGACTTGGTATGCAGGGCTCAAGCAGAGAAGAAGTAGGGAGGCCATTTCTGCAATACTGGGAGACATCTGGGAGGAAGCCAAAAGAAAACTGCAGGCTGCTCAAACTAGACTTGCAAAGGACACAGAATGCACAAAACGAAGGAGGAAAAGATCATTATTCACAGGTAGTTCAGAACGAATATGACATAATAACAACTCACAGATGATTGGGTACTACATACTAACATGGATCACATTGAATCTGATGGTGACATGTCAAATGTATCACGCTTAAAAGTCACTAGGAATGAGCCATGTGTTTCTGTCTATACCTTTGTTTCCTAGGAACGAAGTGTGTGTTTCTGTCTTTACCTTCAGTGTCTTATTGATGTATACATGTTTATATAGGCAGTCTTGTTTCTTAAATCTATGTGTTCATGTCTTTCCTCCATACCTTCAAGATGTGAGACAACTGGTTGAGAATCATTCCTCGCTGTGCCACAGTCAGTGACTCGCTGCAGTTTGGTGACATCTGCAAATTTATGACACTAACGCAAAAATGTAGGAAAGCAATACAAAGTAACAGATTGTTGAAGAAAATGATCTTGTTTAGTACTGCCTTACTCAATCTGAATGCCTAGGAAATAAAAGGATTTTTCAGAGAGTCAAGCCCCAGTCTTTATAAGTGCATGTGTGTGTTTGATCAAAAAAGCATGCAGCAGTCTTTGCAGTTATTTTTTTTGTTTTCAAATGTTTGCTGGTGAGGGTTCAGATGCAGCACTCTCTGTCTTGCACTTGTTTCCAGATTCTACTTTTTAGCCGATTGCACTTGCTTTTTTGAATGGGCCCCAGAATGAATTATTTTATCTTATTGGTATCATATCTCTAGAGTTTTCTAGAATCAAAAGAGTAACCAGACCTACAGAGGCGGTAATAGAAGGACATGAGTATTCAGAAGGCAATTTAATTTCAAGCTCTGTAACTGGATACGGACCATTATATACATAGATATTTGCTAGAAAATGCATCTGGTTCATTAAAAAAAAAAATATATCAGGGAGTATCCATCAGAGAGAAATATTTTCAGCCACCTTCATAGCCCAAGTTAGACTGGAAAGACCACAGCAGAAAATTCTATAGCTCATTTGCTTGATGTTCCCAATATCAACTTAATGTCACTTTCGAGTCACTAACTGTACAAAACATTACCCAAATAATTCAGTCTTGAATTATGAAATTAAGGGGGTTTGGGAGGTTGTTTTTGTTTGTTTGTTTGTTTGTTTGTGTTTGGGGTTGGTTTGTTTTTTTTTTTTAAGATGTGTTTTGATTCAGGAATCTGTCTCAGGAATGGTGGGATATAGCTACAAAAACAAATTAGCATAAAGGAAGATAATAATATATTCAGCTTGTTAAGTGCTATGTGATACATATAAGTTTGCATGATTTTATCTCACAATACACAAAACAGTTTATCCTTCAATGAAAATATTCTATTGTGCAATTTTGTTTTCAGAGAGATCATGAAACAGCAGTTGTTTTCAGTTGATGATTCTGTGAAAACATACACCCACAATTTCTGCTAAGGGGCTACTCTGCAGCAGGCAATGATTTCACTGATTTTTATCAAATTTTGATCCTGGCACTTTAGTGAATTGCACATTTCTGAAAATTTTAGCTTGTTCTATTTTAAAAGTTAGTTGACCTGATTTTTTCTTACTTTAAAAAATGTTTCTCATCTATTAGTTAAATATGGAGTAGTATTCCAGTTTTATTTTTATTAGGCTGTATGTTTAAAAATTTTTCAGTTCAGATCTTTCACAATTCAGCAAGTAACAAAACCCTTTTGCTTCTTTGATGGCTACAAAAATCTTCAGCCTAATTAGAGAGCTCCAGATTCAATATGAAGAATGAAATGAGGATAACCTGAAATCTGATTTTGTTTAATCAGAGATGCAATTTACTAACATGAAATAGAGATTTAAAAGAAGAACAAAATGTTTTCACTACAAGCATTCTGTATAAATGAGGCAGTTATCTACATGGAGTTCAAACTCTACAGACAAGTTGGCCTTATACAGTAATTGTGACCTTCAACACCATCCATCTGCTACAGTACAAATTAGAAAGCACCAAGCAAAAGATCCAACTTTCCACTGATGAGATCATTTAGACAATCTTCAGTTCTAAACACTCCTTCTTCAATCCATGGTTCTATCTAATTAATTGGTATTAGGGAAAAAAATTACAGGCATGATAGATGCTTCTTTCCCATTTCTGTTGCTGCAATCTAACAGCCCTTTACTAAATGGGAGAATTTTAACACCTCAGTAAATGGAAAGAAGTCAATAAAACTGGATGGAACCAGTGGTGCAGAGGCAGAAATGTAGGTGCTCAGCACACACAGTGGGTGCCAGGCAACATTTCAAAAAGTCAAAAGATTTTGAGTGCCTTTGTTTTGAAGAAGCTGAAGTCATTGCAAAGACTCCATGATTTTTGAGCAGTCTTGGGAGTTGGAAGAGGTCCCAGTTGACTGGAAGCTGGTGAACGCTGTCCTGATTTTCAAGAAGGGCAAGAAGGAGGACCATAGAAACTACAGGCCTGTCAGTCTCATTTCAGTGCTTGCTATAGTTATGGAGAAGGTTGTTCTGGGAGGTACTGAAAAACACCTGAAAGACAATGCAGTCATTGTTCACAGCCAGCACAGCTACATGAGAGGAGAGTCCTGTTTATGAAACCTGATTTCCTTTTATGGTAAGGTAACCAACCTAGCTGATCAAGAGAAGCAAGCTGATGTAATATTTTTGGATTTCAGTAAAGCTTTTGATGCTGGCTCTCACAGCATCATCCTGGGCAAAGTGTCCAGCACACATCTGGATAAACACATCATGTGGTGGGTGAATATTTGGCTCACAGGTCAAGCACAGAGGGTAACAGTGAATGGGGGGGACATCAGACGGGTGACCTGTCACTAGTGGGGCTCCACAGCACTCCATCTTAGGCCCTGTGCTCTTCAACATCTTCACAAATTACTTGAATGCCGGACTGGAAAGGATACTAAGCAGGTTTGGAGATGATACAAAATTAGAAGGAGGTGTTGACTCCTTCAGTGGCAGAGAGGTCCTACAGAGAGACCTTGACAAATTAGAGGACTGGGCAATCACCAACTATATGAAATTCAACAAGGGACACTGCTGGATTCTGCACTTGGGATGGGGAAACCCAAGTGCACTTGGGATGGGGAAACCCAAGTACACTTGGGATGGGGATGTTTGTGCAGACTGGGGAATGAGATGCTGGAAAGCAGTGCCACAGAAAGGGACCTGGGAGTTCTGGTCCATGGCAAGTTGAATGAGAGTCAGTAGTGCCCTGGCAGCCAGGGGGACCAACCGTGTCCTAGAGGGCATCAGGCAAAGCATCACCAGCCGGTCAAGGGAGGGGATTGTTCTACTCTGCTCTGCACTGGTACGGCCTCACCTTGAATATTGTGTGCAGTTTTGGGGACCACAATATAAGAAAGATATTAAACTATTAGAGAGTGGACAAAGGAAGACAATGAAGATTGTGAAGGGGAAACTAGGAAATATGAGGAGCGGCTGAGGTCACTTGGTCTGTTTAGCCTGGAGGAGACTGAGAGGAGACCTCATTGCAGTCTACAGCTTCCTCATAAGGGGAAGAGGAGGGGCAGGCACTGATCTCTTCTCTGTGGTGACCAGTGACAGGACCTGAGGGAATGGTCTGAAGTTGTATTAGGGGAGGTTTAGGTTAGAAAAAGATTCTTCACCCAGAGGGTGATGGGGCACTGTAACAGGCTCCCCAGGGAAGTGGTCACAGCAAAAAACCTGACAGAGTTCAAGAAGCGTCTGGGCAACACTCTCAGGCCCATGGTGTGACTCTTGAGGATGGTCCTGTGCAAGGACTTGAGGATTTGACTTGGTGATCCTTGTGGGTCCCTTGCAATATGGAATATTCTCTGATTCTGTTAAAAGTCTTACATTTCTTCATGAAAAATGTAACAGATGTACATTATCTCTTATAAATACTCTTTCGAAGTCAGAGGACAAATCATTTCTATATTGGTGGTGTTTATGGACAGCAAGAGCACTGTACAAATTTAGGCACGATAAATATTCCTACGTCCATTCCATGTTTCATTTTTTCTCAAGAAAATTACCTAATCACAGAGTAATAGTGTAATGTGATAAGTACCTTGAGCTACTAAAGAAGTCCTGCTGAGAAGAACAGTTAAGTTGCAATTGCTTTTTCAGGTTTGCTTTCTAGAGGTTTAAAGATTTAGCAAAAGAAAGTTGGAACAAAAGTAACCAACTTCTTCGGCATACCACCATATACACAGAGATTATTAGTACAATGCTTTAAATAACATTTACTTACATGACCGTGATGTCCTGAGATACACTCAGGGTCCTGGACAGAAAATTTCAAAAGAAAAATCCAGATGGTGTAGCTGATCTAACGGGACATTAAGCCTTTCTTGCAGTATTTTATCCTTTAAATAAAGAAAACAAACAAATCCTCAGTAATGTCTGCTTTTAAGAGACTAATTCTCAGTAAGTGAAGAAACATTACTACACCAAACAAGTGACAGTAATCAAAGCATTGCAAAAGAAGCATCCAGAACATACTGAAAGATAAAAACTAAACATATTGGGAGAGGCTGTTTTAGCAGAACAGATGCCCATTTGTTCAATAAATTGCCTTGGTTTGTAGGTTTGTTTTAAATGAGGATCTAAATTTCTGACATACAGTAATGTTTAAAAGCAACTCATCATGAATTATAAAGGAAATATTAGTGTTGCACAGTTTTAGAGTAATGATGAATTCTCATACATGGAATTCGCTATGTAGTAAAGCTAATGTAGGCTGTAAAAGGATAGGTTTGAATACTGAGATGGTGTTGAGGAGTTCAGTCTTGTCCTATATTTGTTTGAGTGTAAGGAGTTAGCTGCTCTGCTAGTTCCCTAGTTGTGCACAGATAATCTTTTCTTAAATGTTTGAGACCAGCTATTCACTTACTGAAGAAGGGCAACAGAGAGACAGATTATTTGGTTTGGAATCTCAATTAAAAAAAGTTAATATTTCAGTGCGTATTTTATTTGAGTAAAAGTAACTGGTATTTGTTATTTCATAGGGAATTGCTGTCAAGGAAAGACAACAGAGCTTGAAGACTCAATTGCAGTATTGGTGTAATTGCAGTGCGAGTTCTCAACAATATATAGTGGAGATTTTCTTCAACAAAAAAGTATATGAAACAATCAATTTCTGTGATGTCGTTATTACATCAGATTATAAATCAGAATTAATGTGAACAACATACCTAATATCACTGCTTATAAATTTGAAGTGGCAATTTAGAATTAAAATATTTCTTGGTAGGCTAGATCTGTGAATGCCTCTTTAGCTCACATTCAGTAATTTGGATTACAGAACATAATCAGCACTTTAATCATTTATTAGAATTACTGAATAATGAAAAGACATGAAGAGGGAAGGGGTTCATTATTAACCTATATTAAGAAAAAGCAACAATAGTTCCCCTGACCCTCTAACTTTGTATTTTCTACTAGAATAAACGTATTTTCTTTCATTAATACTCTGTGCCAAAACTGATCAGTATGACTTTCACTCTTACTGTTTAAAATCATTTGTTGTGAAAGATATGCCCAATGAGATTTTTCACATAGCAAAGAGCTATCTAACTGACCACTGCCACCATTTTCTATTCCCTATTCCACATGATCCATTTTGTTGGCATAAATGTAAAATGTCACGATAAATTGAACGTTATCATTAGAACCATACCTAATTGTTTGTAACTGGTTTGAAAGGAAATATCAAAGTCACACTTGGTACACATCTTGTCTTTTACAGCAGTACACAGCCACATAAAGCTTTCAGAGATTATTGCTGACAAACCACTCAATTTTGTTGCCAAATCTTTTGAATTCTGAAATCCAGTACTTTCAGGTCTACAAGTATCACCAAAAGGAAAAAAAACTGACTGGAAAGTAAAAAAATTGGAAGTTAAATCACTGGAATAAGAAATAAATTTGGATTTCAGATCCTGAGATAGTTGGAATAAGTAGTGGAAATTATTTGTCCAGTATAAAACTTTAGCCTTCAGAATATCTTCAAATAATTGGGTAATTAGTGTCAAATTTACAAATATTTCTACCTCAGTCAACACTGATGTGTGTACCCTGATGCGCTTAATACTAAAGTCTCATTTTAGAAACTACCAGCTAATGAAAGCATTGCAGTACTACTGAATAAGGTTGAAGTCTGTGGAAAAGGCTTTACTCAAAATATAGTAACTTCTTCACCATTTCAAATGGCATTCTAATTAGACACTTCCATATGCAGTAGTATAAATTTAATCCGAACCTGAAAACTAGGCTCATATGACATCTGTGTTAATTATACTCTGACAATTATTCAGTTAGTAAACAGAAGCAAGCAAATTAGTTAAGAAAAAGCATGACAAGAATTGCATTTAGTGAAAGTCACTGCAAATAAAATATTTTAAATCAGATGTAAGTTTATAACGTGTTGTAAATATGTCATGTGAGATAGATAACAAAGTAATTTTAATGTCATAATTGGATACTTAGATTATATCAAACATCTCATAAAGTGGAAAACAAATTGTTTAAGAGGACTGTAACTGTAGTTGATTACATAAAACTGATATAAACCACCATATTATTTTGATTTCCTGGTTTCTTATGAATGAAAGAAATCAAATAGGCAGTAGAGTTCTCATATTTCTTCTGATATGAATTTCATGCTCGATGAGAAACATAACTGAACCTATGAACTTTTGTCACCTAATTTCACAAACCTGGGAAATATTGTATAATTATACTTAAAGAAAGAAGCAAAGAAATCCCATCATCTAATAAATCAGCTATACAGCCCAGATGATATGTTATATATCATGCATTTTAAGGTATGTTAAAATATAAAATGGAAATCAATGTTAGAAGATAATTTTTTTGAACTTTCTCAACATATTGAAAAAACTAGACATGTTAGCAGGCAGGAGTTATGCCAATATGAGAAAAAGTTAACCTATTCATGGTTTCAGAGTTTGATAAGACTTCATTTTCAAAACTAGAAAGCAGTTTAAAAAAAGTCTTAGCATAAATACCACCAACATACATTTATGACCATTAAAGAGATGGTATAGTCATTACACAGATAGTTTGATCATTGTAAAGGTGGCATGTAGGAGTCAGGGAAGCACAGAAGGATATGCCATGAAAGTGAAACCTTCAGAGAATTCAGCTGCCAAAACTTGGTCATTTTGTACTGTACATAAACAAATAGTAATCTGCAGGCTTTCAATCTATCCACATCTGTATGAATTTTTCTGCAATGAATTCCTTGCCAAACATGAAACATTTCAAATCAAAGAAGTCTTGGAGTTCTTAAAAATAAACAGTTACAACCGCTCATTTTAAAAATTGATCAAAATATGATGTTTTACTTGTGTATTATTTGCAGCAGTAGCTGAAGTTTCAGCTCAAAAGCAAAACAAACAATAAAAACAACCAGAAATCAGTCTGAAGCTGACACCCACTCCTGAAAAATTTATCCAAAACAACTAAAGCCTTTCAGAAGTCAGACAGATATATCTTTAAGTGGTGCACAAAATGGTGCCTATAAAATTGATTTGGTTATGGGGCTTCTTGCTGAACACAGTAACGTTTGCAGCTGGGAAATCTGTGACTTCCCCGGTCCTCTTTTATGGAGTCGTAATCCACATTAACATTTTGGTCAGATGCAAAAATGCCAGCCCAGCCCCTTGTCACATTCAGTGAGGGCCTCTGAATTACCCTACCTTGTAATGGCCGTTATTAAAGCCAGGGAAGATTGTTTTGGAAAGAGTCAATGACAGAACCTGGCTCCTGATAATGAGAGACAAGTAAGATTTAGAGACTTCAGAAAAATCTGAATGGAATAAGAATAAATAAACAATAAGTTCTTGCAAACCATTTACTTATTACTTTCCTGTGATGCCAAAACAGCAAGTAAAAATTTCATTGGTGGCTCTAGGCATTGCCTGAGTAGCTGGGAGAGCAATCAGAAAAGCTTAAGAAGGTGAACAGAACAGCTTTCCAATACAAAATTTGAGAAGTTTGGGCAGAAGCTAATGTATGAAAGTGAGAAAGGAAACAGAAGGACTCAGTCCATCCATCCAAAAAATGACTATTTCAAACTGGGTGGAAATTTAGGCTTTCCTTGACACTGCCTATGTATACACAGAGATGGAGCATGTGTTTCAGAATGACTGGAAATCCAAATTGTTTCATTATGAGAGACCTGAGTGGAGCATTTCACAGTTTCTCATTTCCCTCTGGACAGCACATGTGCATTCTTCCTTAGGAAACCAAAGCAAGGCAGGTGTAGGTGCTTGCCAAGGTCTTGCTTTGATACAAGAAGAACCTACTGGTGTGCTCAGAGAGGCTCTGATGTGTAACAACTTTGTTGGATTGACTGAGAATGCGAAAAAAATGGTTGAGAACTTCTATAGGACACATTTGGAAATGATTCTGTTTTGCACAGCCTAAGAACATGATGAGAAATTTGGAGTTGTGTTTCCAAGTGAAATCTAATTTCCTTTGAATGAGTGTGCTCTTTGAGAAATGAGCCCTTATTTATGCAAATTGCTTTTAAATGAGAATATTTACTGAAAAGATTTGATCACCATGTAATGAAAGCTCTTACAAATGTGCACCTAGACAGCACAGGCAACCTTACTGCTTATTCAGGCTCTTATTTTAAGGTCTTCTTTTTCACCCTTTGACAAAGTTTAGACTACATGTCTTTAATTAGAACGAAAAATAGTTAGACAAAGGATATTTTCAAATCAACTATTCTTTAGCTACCCTTATAAATCTGAGAATGGGTTACCAGACTGACAGGTGGCAGCATGGGACAGTGGATGTTAAATTGCTGAGAAACATTTGGGCTTTTCACGTTTTAAAAGAATGAAAAGGTCCTAACCTTTCTTTGTTTATATGTCACTCAGAAGTGGTTAGTTGTAAAAGTTTTAACCTTGTTCTACACCTAATACTCTGAGGGGGCTATTGCATAGGGCATATTTAAATAGATTTGGTTATGAAAATACAAAAATTAAATTTTGATCTCTTAATATTCAATTATGTTCAAACTATGCTGAAGGAAATTTCAAGGAGATTGTAAGTTCTTTTGGCATGTTAATGTAACAGATGCGAAAGCATGAATTAACAGCTACAATGGAGAGCTGCTGGCAGGTACTAATTTGTAAGCTGATCAGAACTCTTGAAGGTAATTGAGGAATGACTTAGAAATGACTTCACACTGAAAGTAGAAGGATCTTTTTGTACCCATAATCCTGTCCAAAACTTTCTCAGAACTCTATTTTGGGTTGGAAACTGCTGCTGCCAAAAGAATAATTTGTCTAAAAATATTTCCAAGCCCTTCCTAACTGCATAGCTTCATGAATGCTTTGTGGTGACCCAAGAGAGAGAAGGTGCAAAGACAGGAACAAGTGCCTGAAGATGGAGTTGCTTCTTTTGTTGACAGTTTAGGCTGGTTTCTGATATCTTTAGAGTTACTGTGAAACTAGACAGTGTTTAGGGTTTTTGCCAATTTCTCTCCATTTAGGACTACTGAACATCTTGTCATAAGAATTTTAGGCTATTTTTCAAAGCCTGCTCAAGCTGGGGCACACAGAGCTGGTTAGCCAGAACCATGTACAGATGGCTTTTGAATCTTTCCAGTTTGAGGAAATCCATAACATCCCCAGATAACCTCTGCTTCCTCACCCTCACAGTAAAAAAGTGTTTCCTCACGTTCAGAGGCAATCTTCTAAGTTGTGCCCATTACATCTTTCCTGTCACTGGGCACCATGGAAAAGAGCCTGTCTCCATCTTCTTTACATCTCCCTTCAGGTATTTATGCATTTGTATTTGTCTTGCTGAACAATCTGGTTAGGTATTTTTCTTGTTAAATCATCTTTTTTGGCATAGTTAGAACTGAACCCTGTGACCATCTCTGCTGTTCTGGTCTTGGTGTGCCCCTAGGGCACGATGAGAGACTTCTCACAGCCTTATTCTTTTCACAACAAAGCTGTTTTATCATGAATATAGACAATTCTCTTGATACTTGCTACTCTGCAATTGAAGACTCTTGATTGACAGAGATGGAACTGAGTTAATGTGTGACTAAAGAGGTCATATATCCCTGGAAGATGTGAGACATTGATCTTGAATGAGTACCAGTTCTGGCCCAAGTCCTAAAAGCGGAATAAAGAGGGAGATAGTGTGGCTCAGTTTGGTTGGACACACTGCATTTTCTGAACCAAGGAATTATTCACAGGCAAATAAATAAAGTTGGAGTCCATTTGTTCCATGTGATAGAAATGAGGAGAGATACTGATGTCTAGAAACTACTGGAGAAGTCTTTTCACATAATCTCAGACTAACCTGATTTTCAAAGGTGCTTATTGTTTTCCCATTCTTTCCTATTCTATTAAATTTAACAGTGAAAATCTCTTTGATTTATCTAGTAGGATAGTACAGCCTTCATGGTGTCCTTTCTAAAATTTCTTATCCTAAAACTCACCTTTTTCTAGAAATTGCAATGTAAAGAAAGGAATAAGAATAGCCTCATTTCAGTGATGGTAAAAGCTACTTTACTAATATCAAATTCCTTTCATTGAAGCAAAAACGTCATTCCTTGCGTCTAGCTTGTGTTCCTAAAGAAAACATCAAACTACCACAGTCAAAAATGAAATTTTAGTAACATATTCCATGATCCTCTTTTAGCACCACTATCTGTCTCTGCCAACAATATTCTTTCTTCCTTCTTACTGGTAATCATTGTCATCTATGATCTCTTCTCTCTGGTTCAGCTCTCTGCCTTGCTACCTTCATACCTAATATGTGACACCTTCTTCTCTGTCATTCATTTCCCAGTTCCTTCTTAGTCCATCACCTGTTACTTTGATTACATCTCTTATTTGCCAGTGTGCATGGTTTTCTACATCTTAGAAGTGCAATTTTCGTCTGCAGCATTAGATGAAAGTGCGAATGAGGTCAGCAGCTGAACTGTCCTCACATATTGTCACTAAATCGTCCATGTATTTAATTTTCCTTCCTTGGAATATCAGAAGGGTAGGAACTGGAGCTGAGGTGCCATCAAGACTTCCATGGCAACTGCTAATAATTTTAATTGTTTTTGCTTTGTTTTGCATTGAATGTTGGAGGACTTTGCTACTTTTTCAATCAGCTGAAAAGAGAAAGAACGAGATCTTTTATTTTTCTGATGCAATGCAGGGCAAGAAATTGATAGAGAAACAATGATTTATACCAATCCCTAAACTCTTGAAAACATGATTTTACAACAAAAACACTAACAGGTGCTTGGTGGTAAAAAGCAGAGGAGTGGTTGCCATGGTATCAGATGGCAAGGAAGGTAGCTCACTTTTTAAGCTCTCTGGCAGCACACATGTAGAACCAACAAGTGGACAGCAATGCTGGCAGTCATTTGTCTCTGCACAGCACTTTGAAAGGCTGCATGGAGGCTACTGCTGTGACCCAGCACTACTGCACTGGAAATTGGGATAGCCAGGTGTTCGACAACAAGGGGGGGCAGGGTGGAGTAGGGAAATGAATGTTGAACAAATGTCTAGATTTCATGTAGTTTATGCACTTGCCATTTAAAGGGACCATGTCCTGCCCTTCCTTGCCCCACATAACCAGCGCTAAAGAAAGCAGGAGGATGGTTTATATTTTCTGACAGATGAGCAAAATAAGCTACCCTCTACCCCGCAGAGGCATAATGTTAATGCTATCAGCAAGACAACAGCTGAGCTAGGGCCTAGAATTCTTCTTCACATAAACTTCTCTTTATAAAGCATCTCTCTAATTATCATATTTCACTAGAAAAAGGGTGTATCATTAAAACAATCATCTAATGGTATCTTGAGAGCAAACTGCATCCCACATAGCTAAAAGCCTGGTGGGAAGATATTTCTGTGGGATGTGGGAAAAAGTGGGTCTAGTTTTTCTCTGGAAGAAGACAGAGCAGGAACTTCTATATTTCATATCTCAGTACTGTGCTTTTTTTCCAGGAGCTTTGAGGGTCAGTCTCTCCCATCACTGCTGTTATGGAATGTATCCCTGTAGGACACAAAAAATAATTCATGTGGGAGATAAAGTGTGAGATGAAATTTCACTCGAATGAAAGCCACTTTATTGAAAGCAAGCACAGCAAGAAGCTTTGGTATAACAAGATATGGAAATTTCATTAGTTCCAGATAGTGGAAAAGGTTACTCACTCCGTTCTTGGGACTAGAGACTGAAAACTTTTGGGCACAACCTTTTTCATGTCACTTCCTTATTTCTCCTTTTGGAGGAGTAGATAAATGGAGATGTTAAGAAAACACTAAGAACCTCAAAATTTCTTTGATTCAAGAGAAGATTAGTACCAAAGATGATTTGGTCATTGCCCATATAGACCAGAACATTTCTTTTGTAAAGTTAGAATTCACAAGTGAACATTACACAGAAAATGCTTATTCATACAACTATATTTTTTATTTTATGAGCAGCTCAGAAGAATTCTGTCATTTCCTATATGCATATGGAATGCACTACAAAAACCCAAGAAATTCTGAACAACGACATCTCTTTCTGTCTATAAATGCCAAGTCATATTTGCATATCAATTTGTTAAATACATAATGAAATGCCATAGAAACTATGTTTTTCTATAAAATCCAACCAGTTTCACCTAATTTAATTCTATATAGGAATTTTAATAAATAATGCTAACAGTTATGAAATGAAATTAATCTTTTGTTAGAAACAATATTCAACCCAGGTAGTGGTCTCTGACATAAAGTATTCAACAGTAATCTTATTTTTCCATATTAATATTCTCTTAATAGTGATTCCACTGTTGGCCTGCAATTTCTATTTTAGTTAGTTTCTTGGCATGTCTAAGAGTAAAATTTGGTTAATTTTATACAGGATTTTTCTGCACGCTTTTCTTCAAAAGTCTTATTTTTTATCATGCCTGATTTTAAATTATCATTCTCAACCATGACTAGTTCTTGTAGTCAGTAGCTGGCAAAGTCTGTGTTTATTCTCATAATATTTCAATTTGTCTTCACGTTTAGTACTTTTTTATCCACATAAGCAGTATAAAGCTGTCAGACCCGCTCACATTCTGTAGAGATCTGGATGAAAGTTCATTAGACTTACATGTAATGTCAGGGACAAATATAAGAGAGAATTTAAAAGCCATGAAAAGGAAAAGCCAGCATGTGGTAGACAAACCACTATAGCCTTGTTCCAGCTCATCAGCAAGGCGTTTAGTATTGGCAGGCCCATGTGAGTGGCAGTAGAACAGTATCTTCCAACAGTCAGCAGTCAAAACATTTGTGCCAAAACCCCTAAAAATACTTGTATTCACAAGTCATCCTTTTTGACATCCTCCTTGTGTGTCTACCACAAGCAAATAATGAACATTTACTGTCTTCTATCTTCCAATTTTCATTAGTTTAGGCTCACCATTTCTCCCACAAAGATCCAACCATGTCAATGGAAGAATGTGACTTTTCTAAGCAGAGGGAACATGTTAGCTCTTGCAAGAAAGAAAACAAAATAAAATGGTGAAATGATATGGTATATGCATCTTTTTATCATGTTCCCCCTCTTTCATTACATTTCTGTATCTCTTCTAGAATTACAATAGATCATCTTTACTCCAGTTCTTCATGGATCTGAATAGATAAGTGTATGTAAGGTTTAATGACGGGACTGTCAGAGTGTCAGTCTTTGGGAGATCAAATGTTCCACTTTTCATCCATGAAGAAAACTGTTTTTATTTGCCCTTTTCTGAGAACTTAGTGGTTTTACAACATATTGGGGTGACATGCCCTTTATTTGCCATGCTTAATGTCATCCTCCTCATGCCCAGTGTTAATTACACATTTGCAGACTTCTACCAACAGCTGCTCAAATGGTCCTACAAAACCCATGCCTGCAAGGAGAACCTGTGAATCTACAACAGGACAGCAAGCAATCAGAATGCAGAGTTGTTAGCTAGGGTAAAAATTAGGTCTTCTTTAGCAAATCCTAGGCCCCTCAGGCCAGAGAGAAGGTTGCTTTACTCTGGACTTTGTTTGTTTCTGAAGATTCTACCTAAACTAAATATATAACTCCAGTAGACATAGTATGAATTCTGAATGCAACCTAAACAATAACTTCAGGTGTCTCATGGACTAAAATCTTGTTTATAAAGCCTAGAATGATGTCTTGCAATAGCAAGGGCATTATTGTTTCAGTGCTATACACTGAACATGCTCTTTTTCAATACGACCTGTATTTTCCAGACTGTTTCTACTGTTTGTGAAGATCACTTCTTTTGCATTTGAATATATTCCTCTAGCATATCAGTGTTCCCTCTCTTTCCCATGTTTAATCAGTATATTTGCTATATTACAGACTCACTTGTTATGAAAACATTCAGCCTATCCTCATGAAACAGCTCTTGAACAATTGATAATTGCATCCTCAATATTTTTGTCTACCTGTTTTGGCATACACATTCCCATAGCTCAGGTTTGTCTGGTTTTGTCTGGCTTTCTTAAAACAGTGGTTTGCAAAATGGTATCTGGAGTCTCCTTGAAGAGGTTATTTAATTTTTCTTGCCCTTGAGGCTCCTCCAGTCCTACCTGACCCTGCCCAGCCCCGAGACTTCTCACCTTGTGCAAGGCCCAGGACACCATCTCAGCCCCCCAAGGCCACCAATCTCTGCCCCAGTGACATCCCAGGAAGGCCCACCTCCAGCTCCCATAGCCTGTCCTGCCCGACCATGGGCTCTGCTGATTTAGGCCAGCTTGCAGTCCCATGTCCCTGCCCAGCTGAGGCCTGTTCCTGTCCCCAGGGAGATGCCTGATGCCCAGGGCTAGGGCTGCCCCAGTGCCCCTTTCTGCCCTTCTCCTACTTGAGGAAGTGGGACAGGCCCTCATAGGATGCCTCTTTTTCCCTCTCTAAAGATTAGTAGTTATTTGATGGCTCTCACCTTCCCTGTGCTAGTTTTAAAGACCATGGTAATGGTTTTGAGATTGCTTAGGCACATTTTTCAAGTATCTAGGAGTAAATTTTTATGCACAGTTGATTGGAAAACATTTAACTTAGTATTCCCTAACTTTTTAAAAATTATTTTAATTATATTTTATAATTTGTTGGTTGTTAACTAAGTTCGAGTGAAAATTATTAACAAAAACTATCACTAAAAGGTGTTAAACTGTTTGATTGTTGTCATCTTTTTTGATCCTTATGTCATCTGTCAAAGGATTTTCATTTCATCCGAGTCACAGTGGATCAACACCATCCAAAGAGAAAAGAGATAAAAGTCTCTTAAAACCAAATAGAGGATCTCTTGACCAGGCATTACAGAATGAGGGGATGCATCTGAATTGTTGTTTTATAAAAGGATATAGATAATTACTTACTTTTGGTGTCTTTCCTGACATTGGTCCTCCTTCCCTTTCTTGTGTCTACCACTTGTGCACATGAGATACCAATGCCTAGTTTTTGTTTTTGAATTATTTTTGAAATTGTGATGCAAAGTGTCTTTTTAATAGTTAACTGTATGAAGAGCTCCGTGAGGGTCTGACCACCACAGAGAGGAAGATGGTACCATGGAAGCAAAAAGCAGCATTACTGAGATGAATTACATGGATTCCCTAAGAAAAGAACAGAACAATCTTTGAGCATTTATTATGTAAAGATAATGCTATATAGTTGAAGTAATACCCATATTTCAAAGTGAAATTGAGTTATTTTTCAATGATTTGAGATTCAAGTATAATCCTTGGATTGGAAAGTAGTCTTTTTACCTTTTTGCGGAGGTGTCTAGAATTTCACAAAAATAAAACAAGTAAAAGGAGCAATTTTGATTTATCTTGAAGCTTTAGAGCAAATACAGCTAAATCATACACATAAGTTGCTGTGGCCAAATAGTAAGAACTCTCATTAACATTCTGTATTTCAAAGCCTTATGTGTTTGCAATGTAAGCAATTAAAACATGCTTAAATAACTTTAATGTTAGGACAGAAACCAGTGAAATCAAAGGGTTTCAAAGTCAAAGATGACCTTTTTTTTTCCCTTTTAATTTTTTTTCTTTCTTCTTTTAAATACAACTTTAGCTCATTAAAGTGATTAATACACTCCAGGCATATGGCATTATTTGTGACTCATAGCCTTCTCATGTCAATGAAGAGATGTGTATTGCCTTCAGTAGGCTTAAGGTCAGAGTCTGTATAATAGATAAACTGTTTGAAGACATATCTCCAAGCCTATTCTCAGAGCTTTTCTGTCACTTAGTGGGTGTGGATTTGAAAGGATTATCGTACAGCACTGTATAGGCATTTCCATTAGCTCTGACTAGTCTTGTGTGCACTTGCATATGACATAGTGGAGTGTGACCTTCTACATTTAGTTTGAGGCTATATCTACTAGAGGTGCCCTGTGTCTGTTATCTCATGTAGAACTTATTAAAATGTTTTTCATGATAAAATATGGGGACGGTGGTTTAAGGTACTTAAAACAATTGTTTTTTCATCAGGAAGCAACTACTGTTCATTTTCCTTTGATCTTTTAGCAATCACTATTCATTGTTCATTTGATCTTCACTGGAGAAGCTGTTTTAATTCCTACGAAATAAATTCACTCATGTCTATCAAGGGGAGATATTTGGCAATATGTGGGTTTGTGTGAAACAATGTGAGGAAATTAAAGAGGCAATGAGAAGACACCCCAAGAAGGTTTTAGAGCAGAAGTGACAATGGAGAAGAAATGGTCTACATTTGGTCCATGGTAAGACCCTCTTCTCCAATAATACTCTTCTTTTTATGCTTGTTCCTTATGCTTTCAAGGGTCTCAAACAGACAAAAACATTTCAAATTCAAGATTTCCATTTTGTTTTTGAGGACTTGAAAAATTTTCCTTGCCCAAAACCCAGTTGTCTGACATGTTCCCAGCCTGCATTCTGCCCCTTTCCCCTTGGTCAGATAACTGTTTTTCTTTGTTAAAATCCCATATGAAGAGGGTAGACTCTTTTCATTTAAATGTTTTTGTTTTAAAAAATTGATCTGCTTTGAGGTGCAATCTTCTACTGATCATCTGGTGTACACTTGCTCTCTTGTTTCTCTAAATTAAAGCTACCTTGTCTAAATGTTCTTACAATAAAACTTTTACCCTCTCCTTCTTGAAAAGAAAGAAAAGAAAAGAAAAGAAAAGAAAAGGAAAGGAAAGGAAAGGAAAGGAAAGAAAAGAAAAGAAAAGAAAAGAAAAGAAAAGAAAAGAAAAGAAAAGAAAAGAAAAGAAAAGAAAAGAAAAGAGAAGAAAAGAAAAGAAAGAAAAGAGGCAAAGACCTTAAAAGATGCGTTTCAACAACTTTTTAAATTAATGTTTCCAGATAGACATTTCATTTGCTTAAGATTTAGAGGGGTATTATAAAACCATAATTGTGTAATGATTAGACAGTGCTATAAACTAAATAAATATCAACTGATTATTAAAAACATTCTTTGTAATAATAGTGGTTAATCCTCTTTAATGCGATTTTAATAATAGCTTTATATTTAATGTAGGATGAATGACTTATTAAAAGTAAATTTTATGTGTTTTATATTCTCCACATTTGGCATTAGGCCATTAGTACTAATGGGATTTGAATGGTATTGAGTTCACGATAGCCCCCAAGTACAAATGTGGGAACCTTAATTAAGTTTTTATTAAAATATTCAATTAAATGCAATGCTAGATTATTAAGATATTTTTGCATATTGTTTAATGTCAGTTAGTTATTAAACATTTTCACAGGCTTCGGAAAATGGTCTCAGAGCAATCTGATAGCTAAAATTTATTTGAAAAATGTTGATGATCAATTTTCTAATCTTGTGGGCAAAATTGGGTTTTAATGGAAATTTTCTAGCTAGCTGTGATGTTGAACTGGAAGAGAACCTAATGAATAGGTTAGTGAGTAAGAAGCTTAACTTGCAGAGGGAAAGTTTCACATTGAGAATAATGAAAAACTTTCTGGCCCCAAGTGGAATGAAGAACTGAAGTGACACAGACTGCAGTGGAAGTTATGCAGCAAAAAAAGCTACCTCGTTCTGTGTACTTGTAATATCTGGCTAATGAACAGTGGGAAAATGAATGAAATAGAGAGGTTTAAACTGGTAAACTAGATTGATATGTGCTAATGTCCCTGAGCAAATTACCATCCTACTGTTTCTGTCTTGTATTTTTGTGCAATGTGGGTCATAATGACTGTTCTTACATTTTAAGCAGGCGAATTAGTATTATTAAACTCTTTAAAAGGATCAACTTGGATGTGTAACTCATAGATGAAGAATTCTTTTTAGGTTTGTGTATGAGATGTCCAAACTGAGGGGAATCAGCCATGCAGAGGCAAAGGATAAGTTATTCTTTATTACAGACCACAACAGAGGCACTGGAATGGAAAATAAACTCAATACTAAATGCTGTTACTCAGACCAGTAAAGCCAGAGTAAAAGATACCATGTTATGGTGTTGCTAAGCTAAAAAAGAAACAACTACCTACTTGAATTAAGAGGAAAGAATGTAGATGATGAATTACAGTATTATTTCTCTGAGATACAAACATTTTGCTTTTATCAAGGTTGTATTGGGAAGCTCATTTTGACTTTATATAAATATATCAGGATAAAGGGGGTAAACCCTACAAATGCTTTCCCCCACTGAGTTCAGAAAACGTTCATATGATAAATCTTTCATATTTTTCCTGAACAAGTATGTTTTAGAATAAAAGTTGATACTAATATGAACTACTTTCTTTAATGATGTGTTAAGCACACACTATTTATTTTCATTAACCACAAGTGCTTCAGAGCACCATTACTTTTCACAAATTACAAAGATGTTCAGCAGCCAAATCTATTTATCTATTTATACCACACTCATTAACATGTTACCTGATTTACTTAGATTCTCCAAAGCTGTTTGCAAGCAGTAACCCCCACTGAGAGTTAGTTCGGAGAGTGCTGTATAATGAATGACTCAGCTCAGAAAGGCCAGTAGCCCTCATAGCTACACTGGTAAAAGGTGTTGCTGCACTAATTCCCCTCTTTTACCAGTGTCACTCACCATGCAAAGGAGTAATTTCAGCTGCTTTGCACAGTGTAATAGTTAACTGTTAGGGTTTTTCCTCTATTCCAGTTTCCAGGATGCTAGCAAGCAAGCAGCAGAGAATCCAGCTTCAGCTCTGAATCTGTATCTGCCCTTAAAATTTCTCAGTGAATAAGTGGAAATGTTTCTTGCTACAACATTTTAAATGGTCCTTTTAAAAATTCAAATTATTTGCAAACATAACATGTTACAGCCTAGGGACAAGTGTGTCCTGCAACCTAGATGTCAGAGAGGACGGTGGTTATGAGAATAGCTGGGGTTTGGTGTTGGAGGGGCAGGTACTGTCTCAGTTGCAAGTGAAGTTTACAAACAGACTGTGTGAAAACACGGAAGTCAAACTAGACTCCATCTTAAAGGCCAAGATGCTTTTCTATTTTAGATAAAAAAATAACAGAAAGAATGAAAAAAGAACTCTCAATTATGCCAAGTCCCTAATGAGATAGTAAGAAGACTGTGTTGACAGATTGTGACCATAAAATATGAGATGACACTGTGGTTTGAATAACAAAACAAAGAAAGTCAATATTAAGTTCCAGAAAAATGTGATGATTTGATGAGCAGAGTTGTTAAGACATGGTCTTTTTAATTTTTTTTTTCAATGTTAGCATGTATTAGGTAATAATTGGCAATAAACTGTCTAAATTTTCAAAGGATGTGATGCATAAATGAGTTGCATTTCAGTGACATACAGAGTGCTACATACATGGTCCCAACTGTGCTATTCTGAAAGGCACAATGCTCACTCAGAAATAGTCACTTTTTCCTCATACAGATAAAACAGGAGAGCAAAAGGGTCAGGAAAAGAAAGCAGTTTTAGAAAGTGTGTCTGGCAAACAGAGAACTGAAGAGATTAGCTTGTCCATAAACCTGTCCCCCAAAGTGTTAATATCTATGACAGATGTTTGCCTTTGAGTGAACTTACAGGCTCCACAATAACCCAGGATTCACTGTCCTTTTTATTAGAGACTTTTTTCTAATGACTAACCCCCATCTTGCTGAAATATAAATCCATTGCCTCTTATTCTTTTCAGTATTGAGAAAAGATTAATGTACCTTCTTCTCAAGTACCTGTGTCTGAAAACCATTAACATACTCTCCCAGTAACCTTTCCTTCTTTAGTCTAAACAATCCTTTTATTTATTTATTTTTTTTTTTAAGATTATTCTAATCCTCTGAACTGTATCTCAACTGAGAGCACAAGCAAAAAAAGAAAGTCAGAGGTTTATGTCAGACAACAGGTAAAGCAAATGTCCTAGTATGGACAGAAAGTCCTTTTTTAAAAGTAGCATGACATTATTGAATCATATTCTCCCGGTCTTCTATGCTGATTTATTTGGTAGATGGAAAATTGTGACAAAAAGATTAAATGATAACCACATCCCATAAGAAATCCATGTCAAATCTGGAAATGAAGTAATTACCAGTTTTGCTCGTTCCATCTCTTAAATCCAAGAGTCCCTCAATGGATTCAAAACATAGTAGCATAACTGTTTGAATGGCTACTCTACATTAAAAGTCCACAGAATAAATACAATTAAACAACCGTACTGAGACAAAGGGAGTGAGTTTGACTAATTGAAACATTCTTCATTCCTTTAGGATTTGAAATAATCCTCAGTAGTGTTGTACCCTTTGGGGAAAAAAAGTGGACCCATGCATTTTAAATGAGAAGAATAAATTAAAGGCAGTTATCAATCCAATTTTAAGTCAAATATCCCAATGGGGTAAAAGTATGATGAAGAAAATTAAACACAAGAGGGAAATTAAAGCTGAATATTAAAGTAGGGAAGAAGAAAATTAATAATGAGAAAAAAATTAACAGATATTTCTTCTGTGGTATTCACTTATGTTTTCCCTATTGATCACATATTACAAGTACTTTTAGCTCCACCATGCCATGAATTAGGTGAAAGCAAGACTTGGGACATGTTATTACTACTTGCAACATCTGGTCCCTAACACGTTCTTCTTTGATCAACAGTATGTCATGTGTTATAGCGAAGCAGATTGCATAGTTCATCCTTACTGAACCTTCACCCCCAGGACATCATGTGAAAGGCAAACTCCATCTGCCTCAGAGAAACCAAAAATAATCTGAAATATAGAAATTCACTGTGGTCATGACAAGAATTAGTATTACAAGAAGACTTAGAAATAAAGCCTTGCTGCTTATGTAAAAAGCAGATCAAGTTTTTTTGTAGATGATGGTTTAAAAAATCCCCTTTGTTTCATATGACAAAAAGTGTGTGAGTTATAGCATGAACCTGGAGCCAGGCATAACATGCTGCAGGTTCTGTACAGTCTTTTTTCTATGATTAGATGGAACCTTAATTACACACAAGAAATGAACACTTTTACCACGTCTTCCAGAATGGGAAGACCAGCCTCCTTTCTCCCTTCTCTCCATTCCAAATTAATTGAGAGTTGCAGAGGAAATCCAGAGATAGGTGCAGCCCTGGGGTGAACAGAAACCCTGATGTCTCTCTATGTCCTGTGCCAGGCCATATGGTGGGGTGTGTGTGCCCCTGCACAAGTCATATGGTGCCTCCTTAGTCCAGGCATAATCCAGGCAGAAAGCCTGGGGCTACCCCTCTTTTCCTTGATATCCCAGAGCTGACACCATTCGTTCGCATGCCTAGTGAGGCACAGCAGTTCCTCCTGCTCCTCTTCGTCTGGTGTGCTGCGTCAGGGTGCCAGAGAGGAGTAACACCAAGAAAGGGAAACAGATGGGAGCTAATGCTTTGCTACTCTGCAAAATATCCACCTAAACTGATCTGGCTTATCTTATGTGCCAGTATGTCAAGAACACTGACACACAAAGCAACAGGAAATGCAAAACCAAATTACTACAGCATTACAAGTTTGTCAGGTAAGCTGCAACAAACATTAATTTGTGCTCAACCTCTGTCCAGTCTTGGCAATTTGACTTAGATTAGTTTTTAATAAAATAGGAAAAAAACCATGCACATAAAAAATACCTGGAAATCTACATGACTATGTATCTGGGCTCATCTGCACAATAAAATGCAGTGCTAAGCTTTGTTTTGAACTGACCGTGTGTTCTGCTATGTACTGAACTTGAACTTAATGAAACCCAGTGGATTTTTCCCATTAGACAGATGCGATGTGGTAGAAAGTTATTTGCTTTTTCCACACATTCTTGAGCTGAAACCAGTTGAATTTCCTACACTTTTCATCAGGTTTCTTAAATCACATGCTTAAGTGAAATCAATTGTTCCCATCATTTATGTTAGGCCTAATTTGCCCTTAGATGCTTGCACTTTTTCTCGAGTAAGTCTGTGGGAAATGTTAGGGAAAAGTAGGCACAGACTTGCAGGTTTACTCACTGTGTGTATTTCTGATATCTAAACCTCCTCTTCCTCCTTCTCCTTAAATGATGCTTTTACTCAAGTGAACAAAAAACCTCAGCAGAATAAGAAGTTTCCTTTGGATGTGGGCCCCCATGAAGTGCTCAAGTTAAAACTGTACTTTTCTAGTAGGAGGAGTAGATTCTATTCCAGTAAATATGATTCAGTTATGAATTATTTTCATGACAGAAAAGTGATTAAAATCTTCAAGGGATAACTTATGAATTGAAAGGCTTTGCAAAAGACTCCCATTAGAGAAAAAAAGGTGATAAAATGTGATACAAAGTCCATTTTAGAGTGTTTTAATGCAAGACTAATGAAACTCTTTTCACTCAAGATTTACTAATCAATAACTACATCAGCAATAAGCGCTGTGTTTCGTGTAAAGCTTATAAATATTTATACAACTGAAGCAGAGGTATAATTTAATTTTGTATTCTATATGGTCTACTTTTAATATGTTAAGGGAAGTAATACGGTGCTTGCATACTTCAAAAAGATCAAATTAAGGTGGATATAATGGATTGAAAAAAGAATACTAGTTCAGATTTTTATAAATATTCTTAGAACCGTAAGTTAGATGAAATGGTAACTTTAGCAGAGGTCTGGATTCCATGATGTTAAATTCATTTTCACAGAATCATGTAAAGAGAAAATGAAAATAATTCATCCTGAACTCAAGTAGCTACAATGGTAAGAAACTTAAACAAGAGTTTTGTTATATATTGTTCATTTCAAACATGTTTAACATTTTCTTAATTCCTTCTTATATACAAAATGGTCCTAGCAGAAGTAGCTGAAAAGTAATAATGTACAATCAAATTCTGAATTAAAAAAATAATTCATGTCAGACTTAAATGATAAACTTATGCACTCTAGGCTGAAATGGAGCTGTTAATAATTCCAATCAATTTCTCATTACTTTATTTGTCAATGGACCAGTAATGAGAACACTATTTTTTCCTGTACTCAGGTCTAGTAAATTAAGTTAAACAACAGATGTTGAACAGATGTTCTCATTATTTTAGTGACTTGATTTCTGGTTAGTTCCCAAGTTGTTTTACATGACTAAGTGTTGCATCACTCTTTCTGTGACAGATAAAGTATCTGAAAACATCAACACTCAAAATCTCATTAGCAGAAACAGTTTTATAACATTTTGATATGGTAAATGGACACATCACTTCTCCTTTTTTTAAAAAAAAAGGCACATCAACAAAATGGTGGTAGTACATTCTTTCACTTAAATGTAATGTTCCAAGACCAAAGTTTCCTCATATCTTTTTATGTGTTACACTCTAATAAACACTGAAAAACTTTTTCTTCAGCTTTTCCTTTTATCAAGGTCATAGAGACATTCTGAACTCATAATTGTGGTGATAATTTGTTATGTGAACTACAGTACAAATTAGACATTCACCAGGGCTGCGCAGGCTTCAGTGGTCAATACTCATAACAACTATTTAGTGTTACCCTGCAATGAACATAACTGCAGTGCTGAGAGGTGAGTGTCAGCAGAAAATAAGGTCTATGGCCTTATTAGCACCTTGTCCCCATCTCCACTAATATAAATACAAGCAGTGTCCTGTTTGGTTCCCTTTGTCTTGTCCTTGCTGATTTCCTAGAAAGAGGCTTGGCTCAGCCCCTGCTGCTGTTTTATCAGCACTGGGCAGAGCATTTATGTCTGGCTGAGCACCTTGGAGTTGCAGTGGTGTCTAACAGCATATTATTCAGCAGCAGTTGCCTCCAATCACATCACTCTTGCCACTGTAGTCCAGGAAATACAATTTTCTCATGAGTTGTAATAAGTCACAGGCTCTGTACTGCTCCAACAGTGCAGGGTCTTAAGGCTTTCCAGGCTTGCTCTGTCCAAAGCTGTATTCAGCCCAGTTTGGCAGTTACTGAGAGGGGCAGGAGCTGTGTGCTGTCCTGTTTTAGCTTCACCCTGTAATCCCCAGTATGGCACCGTTCTGACAAAAACAGGGAGTCAGTGGATGACAAACAGCAGCCCTTGAGGGCAGCTGGGGCTTAGAGAGGCAACTGTACCACTCTCTGGCCTTGCCTGGGAGCCCCTGAGAGGGAAGATGGGGCTACAAGTGAAAGAACATTTGAAAACAAACACAAGGAGATCCCAAGACTGGGAAGGAAGAAAACCCCATCACACACATTATACACCTCCAGCAGAAATCCTAGGATGTTGACAACTTGCAGCAAATCCCTCTTTCCAGTCTTTTTGGGAAAGACTGAAACCATCAACCTTGTGACCCAAATAAACCCTGGAAGGGTGTGCATCACAGCTGACAAAAGGAAGAGAGGTTGGAGAATGTTTTTTAATAGTGATTTTAATGGTATTGCTAATGAGAGTTTTTTGGTATTAATTTGGACTATAGCTGTAGTAACATTGTAACTGAACTAATAATTGTTTATAACCTCTTGACTAGGCTGCTCATATTTAAGTCAGAGCAATAATAACTGCTTGTCTTCACACAGGTGCATTTTTTTCCTTTTACCCATAGCAAGATTTAGGGTATGCAAGTACTCAAGAATACTTTTTGTCCAAGAATGCTTACCTTCTCTAATGTCATGACCATACACACCGGTGCACATGTGTTTTTTTCCAGCAGTGGGGATTGATCTTTGGGTCTTGAATATCATAATTACAGCAACTTGAGAGATCTACTTATGTTGCATACTAATGGATCCTTACTGAAATCAGTTGGGGGCTTTGACATGCAAAGATTTTTGTCATATAAAAATTCCTGGTAAGACAACTCTCTCCTAGGCATTTCTTTCCCTAATCCCTTAGCAATTTTTTAGAAGGTCCTGAAATTGTTTAGCAAGAATTGTATCTTCTTCAGCTTTTAAGCATACCATGTATTGGCTCATATATTTAGTATTGTCTATTTTAATACTTGCCAAAATATCACCATTTCTGAAACATCTCTGTACAGTGTTCAGGAATTAATGTGACAACGTACAATTATCCTTTGTTAATAAAAAGTAAAAATGCCTGAAAAAGAAATTCAGCATCTGAAGCTCAAAATTTAGTTGTGATAATACAGTTGAAAACCAACACATTGCAATTAGAAATTGCAAAGATAAAATACTGTAAGGGTAAATCTCCTCTCAACACACACCATTCCAAAACAAGCCATAGTTTTCAGAGTGAGCTGCTCTCAACTGCCCAGAGCCAAGCAAAGCCAGAACATAAATGATATTGTTTCAGTTTCTGAAGAGAGTTTCCTCAGTTACCTTTACCTCTCTCAGCCTCAGACCATCTGTGCCTATAATTTTCCATTTCTCCCTCTGGCCTGTGGCTGCTTTACGAGCCTTAAAAGCAAATGGAATGTTTGCAACCACTATTTCTGGCTGGGGGTTAAGTGGTTCCCTTGGTTTCTCTTTCTACTTTCCTTGATGAATTATTATGACATTTCCTGTTCAAAATGTAAACTCTTACGTTATATGAACCAGTAAATACAGGAAAAAAAAAAGGAATCATATATATATTACAAATACCATGCAAAAATAAATTAAACTTAAATTAATTAACACAGATGCACACTTAGGAATGAACTTTTCTTTCCCTCTAATACTCATTAAAGAAAATATAGCTCAAATAATCAGAGAAATGTTCTTGATATGTTTCATGGTTTGGGTTGTTTTGAACAAACAGCTAATAGAAAAGTCTACCACATGGAATGATTGAGTGAGTGAATAGCCTTTCTTGCTGCAACAGTGTTAATCTAGTTTCTCAATTATGTGAAATTCAGGGAAGCACAGTGAGTGTAACCATGGTTTCAGAGCATTAAAACCCAACTCTGCCGTGGGGTTCCTGAGAGACAGATACTTTTTATGATATCAAACTGCTGTGTCACACACAGGGAATTGAACTTACTACTTAAGGAACAAAGTTCATTAACTTGTACGGAGAAAAAGGTAAAGGCTGAATTCAATGGATGTTAACATCCATTAGATGATCAAAATGTTTAAGGACACAAGAGACAGAAGATTTGCTGTATCTGACATGCAGGTCGCATACTTGTCATTTGGCAGCAGCCATCTCCACAATAACAGCTGAAGTGATGTCAAAAAGTTTGGCAAATATCAGTGCATGGCAAATTGTTGTTTTAGCATGTGGCATTCCTTTGTCTCAGCTGAGGGAAACATACATTACCAGGGTGTCCATCAACGGTACAGTAAAGACAATTCAAGCAGAAACAACAGAAATTTGCCTTTTTTGTTGACACAATGATAATCCTGGGCTAAGTTAAAACCTGATATTGTTCTTAGGTCAATTCATCAGTTAATTTTCTGCCATTTTCATGCTGTCATTGTGGTTTAATTTCACCTAACTTGCCAAGGCTTTTAGCAGAGAAAATACAAAAGTAATGACTGATGAAAAGAAAAAGAGAAGGAAGTAGTGCTTTAGAAACCCTTACAGAAACAAGAAGGCATATGGTAATGATTCTCAGAGATGTCAAGAAGAAATCAGAACTTTTTTCTTTCCTACTCACAGTCACATCTATTTACATTGGACATGTGGCAGATGAGTGTCTAAGAAACAGAAAGAGCAGAAGAGCTTATACCCCCATGTATATTTCCCATGTATATATTTTCAGAAACAAGATCCAAACCTAACTGCAAGTCTGGAAAGACTTTCCAAAAAAAGCTCAGCCCAATCCATGATGTTGAAGGTGGGATATGCCTACCCTTTTAGAAAGGAATGTCCCAAAGAAGAGGGGAAAGAAATGCACAGGATTAGACATGTTCATATAGCCTAAGTCTCTTTGCCTTGATGTCTGAAGCTTGGCGTGATCACTCCACAGAGGCTGCAGCATCCTGCTGTGTTGTTTTTAGCTATGCTGCAAACTGTGGCAGAGCAAGCAGAAAAATCGTGCTGTTTTGAAGACTGCATAAACTAATTTTAGAACCAACTTGGAAAGGGAGGATGAGGTTTACAGCAACAACATTGTGTTGTTACACTACTCTAGCATCAACATAGTATAAATATATTGCAACATTTTTAAATGAAGTAAAACCTTATTTGGTACTGACCAGAAACACAGTAGAAAAGGAGATTGCAATGATAATTTTCAGTGAAACCTGGTAATTTTGAATCAGAAGAGGCCACTTTCACTTATAAAGAGGAAATAAATGCAAATCACTAGGAGCATATGTCATGTTGTAGTAAACAAACATGTTTGTTTGCCTTTCCTTTGGTGCTTCTTCATTATCCTCTTTCTATAAACTTTGTTTCTAAGCAGTTAAACAGGGAGAAATCTGTGATCCTCCAGATATATCTAGATCTTTCTCTTCCTTTAACTTCCCACTGAATGCCTCTTACAGGACAAATGGATGCTCACATGGCCCTTTCAGTTTGAACGAAAACACTTCATAGGTATTTCAATAGCTCAGAGCATACAAGAGATCCCATTCCCCCCCAGAATTTAATACCTCCAAAGTACCTACAGCTCACAGACAGACTGCTCAAAGATCGTTCCATATTCATTTATGTATCTTTCATGTTTAATTTTTTTTCCAAAACAGTAACTTATGAAACCATCCAGAATGCATTTTAGAATAGATGAAGCAAACACAAAAAACCTTTTTTTGTGTGTTTGTTGTGTGCTTCAATATTTATGTTTGTATCTGTTTGAAATATTTTATTTTGGTTTAAGCAAAAAAGACGTTTGGCACTGACTGACAGCAAGTTTAATTTTACAGAGACATATCAGAAAAATGACTTTTCCACACTTTCCAGATAACTAATGTCAAATATGTAAAATCTATTATTCATCTCATAATGTCTTGTGACAGTACACATCACATACGAGCCATGTGTTGGATATCCTAAGCTCCTACACTGACCAGAAAATCGTGAAGAGATGATTACTCACTTCTTCAGAACTAAGAGCGTAATTTTTTAGAGCCTATGTTGCCCTAGCAGCATTGTTCTGCATCCCCATCTCATGCGCTGTGGACAGAAGTTGCTTTCACAGTCTATGGTCATCATGACGTAAAATTGTCTCTCTACTGACGCCTAATGATGCTGAGGAAAAAAACCTCCGAAGCAGTTAATTGAGGGTGAGATAAGGAAAGGGTTCAATTTGTGCCTAGGCATAGATGTTACAAGACGCACGTCCCGGCCGTGCCTGAGATGTTACATTTTGTAATACTGCCCGACCAATCCAAGTTTTGTCCATCCTATAGCTTTTGCTACCCCTGGGAATTGGGTCTGGGGGCTTTTGGGACCACTTCTTCATCACCTTCACCATCTTCAGAGTACAGAGGGTACACAGTCACCCAGTCCTTGACTGTGTTCTGCTGTTCAGGCCAAGATATGAGTGTTCTGTAAACAGCATAGGCCTTGCCTTGACAAAAGACTAAACATTTTCTACTGAATTCAGGGGTAGAATTGATACGGGGAGCATGGAATGGGGTGAGAAGGTTGAGGAATGTGTAAATTACTTGTGCTAAAGGGTGAGGGATAAGGGCTGCTGCTTCTAAAATCTACTTTACTACTTAACTACTTATAAAACTTATAAAATTGGGAAAATGAGAAAAAAACAGGTGGACCTTATGGCATCACTACAAACTGAATGGCTTCAGGCTACTGTGCTGACAGTATAAGCAGAAAGGTTTTGAAGGTAATAAAATACTGAATCTGCATTCATGTTATTCCTTGGTCCTGACTGTTTTATGACCACATAATATATTGCACAACATAATTAACTGCTCTTACACCTCTTTCACCTCTTTTATGACCTGTTTGTTTATTCTTTGAAAACATTTTTAAATTTCATCATTATGAAATAAGATGACTGATTCTCACACATCTAGAAAAGAGGCAACTTGAAGGTAATTTTTTAATCAACAATAATCAGTCAATGTTAGCATGGTGTTCTGTTGAAAGCATAAATGTAGTGATTATTTTATTTGTATTATCATATTAATGGTGGACTAGTACTGAGATTCTTTCTGGAGGGCATTGAGAAATCTGAATCCAGATTAATTTTTTTTTGAATACTAGGTGTGCAAAACAAGAGCTAATTGGCCAAAGAACTTTCTTAACTTGCCCAGACTAGCTCTGGACATACATACAGATCAGGATTGAAGACTAGAGTCAGGACATATGTCTGCTTCTGAACAGAGATAAGTGCATGAGCATCCGAATTTAGCTGTGTTCTTTGCAGGACACCAACAGAGAAACCTGGTATTTTCAGTGCCCTTGGATGCTGCAGCTTTGCTTGTTAATCCATGTTTCCTGAGAAACCAGGGTTTCAGAATATAAGCTAAAACTATTGGCACGCCAGCAGGGATCTTCTGAGTTACAGCTCTTAGGATTTACAGTCTGGAACTCGCTTTTGATTTTTGTAAATTTTTTCTCATCTTATGGCGTAGGTGTCCAAAGTTTTCTTTTAAGAGGTAATTAGAATAAAGAAGGCTATTTTATTAGCTGATGTACCAACTATTTACATCACTCAAATAGGATATAGAAAATTGAGACTCATTATCCTCTCTGCCTGAGGACAGTCAAACCCACAAATCCTTGGGAAGGGTGTAGCTTCCATTCTGGCAGCTGGTATGCATGTAGATAAGACCAGCTTCTCCTGCTGGAGTTATGCTTTGGCACACTAACAATTCAAAACTCTGTGAGACAAAGGTGAGCAATTGAGGTAAGCATATCAATAAACCTAAACCTATATAACTAGCTTTAGGAATTCACCAGGAAGGGAAGACAGTTGGTCTGCAAAAAAAAAATAAAAATTTACCAACCCATTCTGCACTATGGAAAAAACCACTAGCTTACAGGAAAGAGATGGAGTGCCACCTGTGCCTGTTTTCTGGGTTGTATATCATGCTTACTCCGATAAACTGTGGTAAATATTTTCAGAGAAGACTCATTACATCAAGCAGATTCCTGAGCAGAAGAGGAGTTCATTGCTACTTCCTCTGTGAATTTTGAAATATGGAGTGTGAGACTAGCTCTGAATTACCCAGCACAGCTACAGCTGAAGTGTGGCAGAGTCAAAGGGGTGTTGGAGGTGCCTGTGCACCCTGTGTGCATATCTGCAGCAGCTTGATTTCATCGCTGCAACGAGTCTGCTCTGACTGTGACCCTGATGTAGAGTTAGGTCTTGGTCATGATCTTAGGTTCATCCTAATCTGCTCTGCATATGTTTAGGCAAGGCCGGTTCTTTGGAGCTCCTGTGTGGTGCATTTGCTGGAGCTCTGACATGGCTTGCAGAGGTCTTCTGCATTCTGGCTACCAGCCCCCTGGACTGGTAGCCCATGATTTATTGTTGCAGTGATTTGAAACACTGGGCACAACTCTAGGTACCCTGATAACTTTTAATGTTAAGTATCTACCAGATGTAAGTGTCTCTAGAGCAGGCAGTATCTGAGTAGAGTGCTTTGAGCAAGGTTACAAATTTTGCTTGGAGCATCTGAATTGATTTCTTGGATCTGCCTTTTACTGGTTCTCAGCTAAGTTTGGTACTTTATATTTTAAGATGCTCTAAGGGAATCTTAGATATTCTTTCAGGTAATAGATGAATTTCCTGCTATTATTCTGGTAAAGATGTTGAAATGACAGTAGAACTGTGGGAGTCAAGAGGTATATTTGAAATTTTATTTGATATAATCATTGGACATTTGATCCAGAATATTCCTTGTTTTTAAAAATATTTTCTACATAGCCTCATTTAGTACACTAAAAGTTTTACTAGAATTGAATTGGAAAATGGATTTCAAAACACAGTTGAAAATTAAATCCTTTCTATCATGGAAGTGATCACTTCGGGCTTTAAAGATAATAAATATAATGTTCTAATTATAGAAAAATGGCATAAAAGTTCATATGCAATGCTATATAAGCAAAGCTTTTGATTGTTTTAGACAAAATAATCTCTATTTTAGTTAAAGTGATAATCTCTAACTGAGTTAAACTGATTATTATGCGTTTCTCAAATAACTGTTTAACTTTCTGAGTTTCTTACAGTCTTTTAGGAACCTTCCATGGTATTGAAGATGGGTGGAATTCTTGACTCTTAATAAAAACCTGAAGGTTTTTGTACTTTTTTGTCTACTTTCATGCCAGCTGTTCTGAAGTCTCATAATTGCACACTGCCAAGTTAGTTAATTTTATATATATGTTTCACTGATACTAAATGTACCTTGCAAAACATAAATACAAATGCACTTCACAGTCTGGTGGGTCTATTTTAAGGTTTCCTCTGCTGGTATGCAAAGCAGAAATGAAGTATTTTCTCCTTTATTGTCCTGAAGTGAGATGTAGAGAGATTATACAACCTTCTAAGACTGAGAGGTAGTTGTGATAGGTAGTGAGCTGTGATTAGGTAGTGAGCCTAATACCTTTGCTTAACAGAATCCTTCCTCTTTGATATTTTTGTGAGCCATAAAAGTAGAAGCAAGAATGAACAAGATATATCTCATCTTTCCCAAATGAAAACTTTGCAATATATTTTAAACAAAAGGAACTATCTCTAAAATGTGGAATTGCATTCGGCACATTAAATCGTGCTGTTTCCAGGAATAGGTTCCAATATCTGATCCTTGCTTCTTCAGGAGTCTGACTCAAGACTGACATTTTGAGTGAGATTTTGCTCACAACAACTGTGAAGAATCAGGAGCTGAACCTACATTGCTCTTATAGGAAAATGAGTTGGAACAGGATGGTCCAATAAAGTATTCGTTTGTAGAAAGGAATTGGTTATTAAGGTTTATGTCTCTGACAGTCACCTGCATGAATATTTCATTAACACATTTTTACAGCTATCACAGAGATTATAGGTAGCTGCTGATTAGACCTCCTGCAACACAATGATTATGTTTCTAAAGCAGCTAGGATATCTTATGCCTGTGGTGGGCAATAACTATTTCTGATTTTTATCGGCTTTGAAGAGTAATCAAGTGACAGTTACCAAGTACTGTAGCTGACTTGCTGACTCAGAGTTGCCTTCAATGTATTTTAATTATGCTATGATCCCACTCGCTTCTTGGGGTGCCAAAAAACCTTTTACTGAGTTTTCAATGCCTGTTTTATTAGGTATGTCAGTTCAGTTTAAGAAGTCAGACACAAACGCCTTCCACTTACATGCACACCAACAGGTAGTAAAAACCTTAATGAGCACAGATTTTAAGCTGTAGTCAGTAATGAGTGTAGAGTGCAGGAGAGGGCATAAAACTTTGAAGTAGTTAAGGTTATTTTTACTTTGCAAATGTTTTATCTTCAGAAGTTAAAAAAAATTCTTTTAAATTGACTTTTTTTTTTTAAATGTCAATTTAACTTTAGTGTAGTGCTACATTTTTAAGTGGATATAGTGGGGTGGGCAGAAATGACATCTGAAGATGAAAATAAAAAGTAAATACCAATTATTTCAGTTTTATACCCATCATAAAAATATAACATAGCAGATGCTTCCATGACATCTTCTAAAAGTTGGGTGTTTATTGTGTGCATATGTTCAACATCGAACATAATTCATTTTCCTCTGTTCATCTCAAATTAAGGGAAAAGTCAAGCATCAGCAACTCTGCAGACAATGACAACAACAAGACCTACAAAATGTGAGGAAATGCAGAACTGGATGAAGCAAGAAAAACAAAAGTGGTAAGTGTGAAAGACGTGGCAGGTTCCAAAAAATGGACACAAGAATAAAAAGCTAAGCAAAATAAGTGGAGGAAAATGTAAGACATTGACTCAGGAAATAAATTTTAAAATAAAAGAAATTCTTAAATGTGGCTCACTCAGCTCTGTCGTGATGGGAGCAGAGCTGCTAAACAGTGACAACGCCTATGACAGGTAACTGATATTCACTTCTCTTTCTCCCTATGGTGTCATGAGGGAGTTGTTCATATCTTGTTTTCACATGCTATTAGAATGGTTTGATCCTGAAATAATGGGACTTGCATAAGAGAGAAAAACCAATTTGATAAACAGGCTGTGTGGTCAGAGCAGAAAAATGTTTGAGAACTGCTACACAATCTGAAATGTTCTTCACCTCTGGATTCTGTAGGCTCATTCCTTTCCTGCAAAAGAGACCTGGCAAGTATTGCTGCACCCCTCAAATTTATCACCAAAAGCTGGCATGTAAGAAAGGCACAGAGCCACAGAAACAGGTTTTATACCAGCATCTAACCATGTCTAAGCTACATAGTTCAGTGTCATGTTAAAAATTTTGTTATAAAGCTAGAAAAGGTGCTTTAGTACTGGGACACAGACTGTTCACTACACTGCACTGATGAGGTAGTAATACTACAGATGATGTCTGGATCTAGTCTAACATCTCTACACTAGTGCTCTGTGCTCCGTGATGTCCTTGCTTTTCTAGTTAGCAGGAAGAAACTGGTGCTGCAATGAATTACGTGGCCAGTGACCCTCATAGACAGAGTTATTCCTGTGATCTAGCACTTCTCAATAGATATAAAACTCCTACAAGTGCATTAGGAGATTGCACAAGTACCTGGACACAGGTCCAGAACTCAGTTTCTTAAGGCTCTCAGAAGCCAGAGTTCAGGTCTCTTTAGCATAACTGCGTTTTGTCTTAATTTAGTATTTCACTACTCTTACTTTCAGGTCCTTGCAAAAAAGAATGTTTCAGTTAGCCACAAAAAGAGAATGGAACATATGGAACCAGGGTTTTTTTAGTGATTTTGATGGACACTTTACAACAGCCTATATTGCTATTTACTCCCCAGCAGGAGGAAAGTGAAGATGTGTGGGTGGATGGCAGTCAAGACTGTGGGCTTATCAGCTTGGCAGACTGCAGTATGGTGCAGTGCTACTGCGGATCACCTTAGACAGGCTCATTAACAGACCCAGGGGTTAGCCATGGCAGTGTGGAGCAGAGCATCAACTTTTCTTCACAAGGAAGTGCAGTGGAACATTTTTGACTGAAGTGGTGCAGGTGGAGCACTGTGGACTGTGCTTACCTCCAAACTGGTATGGGAATTTTACACTGCACTGCCAAGTAAACACACATTATAGAAAGCAGAATATCAATAATAAGGCTCAGTGAAAGGGTAGCAGGAACACTCAGTTAAAAAAGATGAATTTCACTTGGACCAAGATTCTACCTGTGTGATCTGTTTCATTTCCAGTTAATAAGCCTCAACAAAAGCAAATGTCTCAACTGGCATACTGTTCAGAAACCTAGCAAGGACTAATGACTAAATGGATCTTGAACATAGGATTACCCACACTCCATTTTGCATATTAGGTTGGTCCTTCTGAAATAAGGTTCATGGATCCTGGAGGATGTATGGAATCATGGAATATTCTGAGTTGGAAGGGGCTCACAAGGATCATTGAGGCCAAAACGTGAGTGGCTCATACAAGGATTGAACCTATGACCTTTGCATTATTAGCACCTTATTCTAACCAGTTGAGCTAATGATGCTGAGAGATTTGGGATTTACTCTGTGAAGAGCTAAAAGGGCTTTAGTCTGCTCTGGATTGTCAGTCTTGTGACCTTATGTAGCAATAAATGAAGATAAAATCAACACAAAGGAAAGAGGGAGCTCATTCATGAGATTCAGCAGAGACCTTGAACAAACAATAAAGTTGCCTACTGAATTCACCCTTATTGAGAAACGTGTATTCAAAAGATAAATATATGCAAGAATTCTGGGTTTGCCTGTATTACAAGCCATTTATTTCATTCCCTTACTAAATGTTTTAAAATAAGATTAAAGACTCTTTTTAAGATGGCTTTTTACTGAACTGATGTATAATTCCTCTCAGAGTATAAAGTGCCCTGATATGCTCTATGACAAGGGAATTTATAAGCTAGATTGAATTATACACAAACACAATAAAATTTGTAATGGGGAGGTAGTTTTGTCTCTTTGCTTATACTTTACACTTTGTATAAGTGCAAATGTTTTATTCAATGAGCCAACTTCAATATCAAAATTAGGTATTGTGACACATTCTTTTAAGAACACAAAGCTGTGCTTTTTATCATGTTAGTTTAAAACAATTGTCTCAAAGGTACAGTTGGAAGATTTTGACAATTAAAATTGACATGAAAAAGCAGATTATTTTGAGACTCGTGCATGATTATAACATTTTATTTTGTAGAAATAGTATGAACTCCAATTTATCTAGTTCTACATCAAAGTAAAAAGCTGGAATCATGTACTCAAGCAATGGCTCCAGACACTGGCATTTCTGAGGGAATATTTCTCTTTTCAAAAGATCTTTCTTTGTATTATGTGCCCTATGCAAGCCATACAATACCATTTTTAACCGATAAGTGTGATGTGTACCATACATCACCATCTAGTAATTTCTGAACTTAAATCTCTTCAGTCAAAACATACCAATTTATAGTGATAGAGGGTCTTTGCTTCACAGCCTATGTTCTGACCTTTCAGCTCCTCAGTCAGTGCTGTAGAGACCTGTCACAGTATCATGACTGATTGTTCTTTTCTACCTACAACTGTTCTCCCTCTGTATATATGCATGAGAATCACATGCTTATGTGATGAGTGGAAAAGGGATAAAGGCATACTGAAATTCAGAAGAGGTTGGAGAGTGGTGTTACAGCAACTACAGGACTTTTGAATCTTATAGTTGAGATTGTAAGATGCTGTGACGATTTTCTGTGAAGAATTTATCATTTGTATTTGGTGAGACATGGAAATAATTTGAAACAGCATTTGGTTATTCTTGGCCTTTCTTAAGAACTAGTACTGATAGCAAAAACTTTGCAGTGGGTCCATTTAGCTTTGGATGGCAGAACTTGGTTATCGGAAAAGACCTATATGCTTTTTAGGAATATTGAAGAATTTTCCACTTGTTCAGAATACTGAAAAATGTGTCAGTGATTGATTATGCAAAGCCATAAGTGAGAAATTTTTTCCTGGCTTACTTAAAATGGAGCTTTATTTTATATTCTGATCTTGAAGCTTTTGACAGTCAGTTTAAAGCAATATTCTTCTTTTAGATCCTACCAAGCAGATCTCACCTCTGATAGTCTGTTCTGTATATCTTTCATGCTTAGAGATCTGTGCTGGAAAGGTGAGCAGGGTAATGGAGTTAAGATCAACCATGTAGATCTGAAAGAAAAATGTTGTCTTTAACAAATGCTCCAGCCTTTTTTCTTTTTTTTTTTTTTCCTGAGGAAATAGCATACACTTAGAAGGCCTGATTTTTTTTCAAGATCATGCATTTTTCTAAAGCCTTAGCTTGTATATTTTCAACTCTTTTTTGAGTAATTTAAAATGCAATAATGACAGAAACAGAAGCAAAGAGAATTAGTATACACTGATTATGCATAGTCAATAATGAACTTTAAGCACTTTATGAATAAATGTGAGGTAAATGTCACACAGAACTTAGTAACAGAATGAAACAATAGGGTAAGAAAAAACACTAAGTAGAAGTAAATAGAAGCAATAGAGGACATAAGGTTATAAATTAAATAATTGATTAGGGTATTCAAGATATTCCAATTTAACATATAGAGAATCAGTTTTAATTGAGTCTCTCTTTCTTAGGAAGGCTGTGAATTTAAAATGATCCCAGTGTCGTGCATGAGTAGCCTCTAATGAAACCTTAAACAAAATAGCTTTTAAAAAAGTAGTTAGGAGAATGACAAATAATTTTTCATGAGAATTTGCAAAATTATATACCGAAGATCAACTATGATAAAAATAGCCAGGATTAATGACTTAAAATATTGCTAAAGCAGAATTCAAGTTATATATACCAGAGAGATTCCTGGAAGATTTCACAAATTGAAAAACCCTATGGTTATAGAACAGTGAAAAACCTGAATGGAAATGTAGGGAGGCTGAAACCTACACAGTGACTTCTGCTTTCCAATTGTAAGTATCACACAATTCTGCCTTAGGAGAGTCACAGGAATATTTTAAGCTGATATGTGAGAGAGAGAGCATCTACAAGGATCTTTTTTTAAAGGTTAAACCAGAGCATTTAGTCCATCTCTGCCCATATACAGGAACAAGTAATCATTGCACCATTTTCTTGCACAAACTTCTAAACAGCTAAAGAGCTATTAGACTGGGACTCTTTTTTTTTTTTTTTTTTTTAAATGTCAATAATGTCAGTCTTTCCTTATTTTTCTTATTTATCTACAACTTTCATAAACACCTAATGCTGGGTAGACTTCTTAAGCTGAGGTCTTATATTGATACAAGCTAATTAAAAATAAATAGTTATATATAGGCAAAAGGTTGTGTTTAATTTCTTCCTCTGCGCTGTCTGGCTGATATGATACATCTACAACTTATGTTTGCCTTTTACTGTCTCACGGTGGAGTCACATGGTTTATCTTTATTCATTCTGGAATCTACTCTACAGCTAGGTACTCATTTTGTAGGTCTGCAATCTTTTTACATTTATTTGACTGCCCCTCTGTTGGTCATATTTGTATATAACCTGTTTCATCAAATTCCGTCAGACCATTCCTTCATTCACGAAGCCTCATTTGAAATTCTGACTCTGTCATTCAAAATACAGCTACTTCAGGCTTGATCTCATTCACAGGTTTTATAAGCACACTTATGCCATTCATGGAGGATTAAATTTATCACATTGTAGTAGCTTAATTTTGCATATGGTTATGACCTGGGATGAAAGGAAGTTGGTAATATTTATAGAATTTTATGGTAGTTAAGAATAGTATGTTTTCCTATATCCATTCATTCCAAAAGTACCATTTACTTAAAATTATAGGAAATTCTCATTGACCTGTGCCAAAGAATAAAAGAAACACGTTATGTATTCTTATTGCATTGTTATTGCCTTATGTACTGTTATTGCATAATTTTAATTTTCCTTCATATACTTAAAATTCTTCAAGAATAGATTTTAATTATTTTTTTAAATGGTAGCTGAGAAATAGGTCATCAACAATACGTTGCTGTGTAGTAATTTACAGAAAGTATTTGTATCTGAGATTCAAAGTGTCTTGAGTAATTTTTCTATTCAACTGGACATAAGGAACATGATCCATGTCTTGTGTAACTATCATAAATATTATTAGCTATTCTGTGTGATTCCACTTTTACACACAAAACTAATTAAGTCCCCAGTGAAACAGTTTCAGTATTGCCTTAATTTTAATTTAATTTTGTTATCCATTGTCTCATGGAAAGTGGTTTGTGGGCAACAAATGCTGAATCATTCTTAAGACTCATATTGAAAGTATACCAAAGTGGAAAGACAATGAAATTTTAAAATTGAAGGTTTAATTTTTTGGATGACATATAATACGAAGCAGGGAGCAAAATTACTGAAGAAACCATATTTTTAAATTCATCATATTGACATTGCTATATGCGTATTGCCATTGGCCAATATGAGGAAAGTTTCTAGGAGTGATCAGAAAAAGATGTGAAAGGCAGCAAAACAAGGCTGTATAAGTTCTAGAGAAAACTATGAATTGTGTTCTGTTTTGTCTGTTAAAAAAATGTGGGGTTTTAAAACTTCAAAGTTAAATCAAACTTTAAAAGTTCATATCTCATTTCATATTTATCTCTGCTTTGATTGGGGAATTGGACCAGGAAACCTCCAGATGCCCCTCATAACTTTACTTAATGTATGACTATAGGTCTGTGGGACATAGGCTATAGGTTGTTCCATTCTTCACCAAGTAGTTTCATCTCTAGTTCAGAACTACCATCAGACCTTTGTGATGCTGTCATCATCACTTTGTACAAGAAGAAAGGTATTAAATCAGATTGCTCAAACTATCGTGGTATTACTCTGCTCTCCATTGCTGGCAAAATCCTGGCAAGAATACTCTTGAACAGACTAATACCCACTATAGCAGAAGGAATTCTACCTGAAAGTCATTGTGGTTTCAGAGCCAACAGGAGCACCACAGACATGGTATTTGTCCTCAGACAACTGCAAGAGAAGTGTAGGGAACAGAACAAAGGTCTCTATGTAACCTTTGTCTACCTCACCAAGGCTTTTGATACTGTGAGCCGAAAAGGTCTGTGGCAGATTTTGGAACGTTTAGGTTGTCCCCCCAGGTTCCTTAAAATGATCATCTCACTCCATGAGGATCAGCACGGCCAAGTCAGATATGGCAATACACTTTCTGAGCCCTTCTTAATTAAGAATGGTGTGAAACAAGGCTGTGTTCTCGCTCCTACCCTATTCACCGTCTTCTTTAGCATGATGCTCCAAAGGGCCACAGTAGACCTTGATGATCAGGACGGTATCTACATTCGATACCGTACTGATGGAAGTCTATTCAATCAAAGGTGGCTGAAGGCCCACACCAAGACATTAAACTACCTTGTCCGGGAGCTGCTCTATACTGATGACGCCGCCCTTGTTGCCCACACAGAAGCAGCCCTGCAGCGTTCAACATCCTGCTTTGCAGATGCTGCTGAGCTCTTTGGGCTGGAAGTCAGTTTAAAGAAGACAGAGGTCCTCCATCAACCTGCACCTCAGGAAGTCCCCCATCATCCCCACATCACCACTGGCCAATCAGAGCTCAAATCAGTCCAACAGTTTAATTACCTTGGTAGCCTCATCTCCTCAGATGGTAAGATCGATGGAGAGATAGACAACAGGTTAGCTAAGGCATATAGTGCTTTTGGAAAACTCCACAAAAGAGTATGGCGTAATAAACACTTGAAGAAAAACACCAAGATCAGTGTTTACAAAGCCATAGTGTTGTCTACTCTCTTATACGGTTCCGAATCATGGGTCATCTACAGCCACCACCTGCGTCTCCTAGAACGCTTCCATCAACGCTGCCTCCGTACAATCCTAAACATCCGCTGGTCAGATTATGTGACCAATACATCTGTACTAGAACAAGCTGCTGTCACAAGTATTGAGGCCATGTTACTGAGAACGCAGCTGCGATGGGCCGGGCACGTCTCAAGGATGAAGGATCACCGCCTCCCTAAGATCCTGCTCTATGGTGAACTTGCCACTGGCTGCTGCATGAGAGGAGCCCCGAAGAAAAGATACAAGGACTCCCTGAAACAACATCTCAGCCTTGGCCATATTGATCACCATAACTGGTCTACTCTGGCCTCAAATCGGGAGGCCTGGAGACACGCCATCTATAACGCAGCTGTCTCCTTCGAGAACACACGCAGGATCACTCTCGAGGAAAAAAGGCAACGCAGAAAGAACCGTGCCTTGCAGAATACACCATCTAAGGAGTCTTTCTGCTGTGCCTTTTGCAATCGGATATGTCTGTCACGTATTGGCCTCATAAGCCACCAGTGTGCCTGTAGCAAATGTGGATAGTGCCTTCCCAAATCTTCGTTCGCGAAGCCTAGCCATGATGGCTCTGAATCTCAACTTCCTGAAGAGCAGGAAAGAGCCACTGAATCTGGCATTACTTAGTTTCATCTCTAGGGCAGAGTTCCTCTAAAATCATGGCAACTGTTCCTGTACTTAATCCAAGAGGAGAAGATATTATTGATCAGATTGTTTCTCTTGATAGCAAATGGTGGCTTCCCACTTATCCTTGGAAAAAACCCCCAAACCAAAAAAGTTATTTTTCACTTAGCATACCAGAAGACTTTGGGGGGAAAGGGAGCAGAATGGAGGAAACTTAGTTGGAAAATGTAATATGAGGTCAACATATTTTAAGTAGCAAATGGTTGTTTTACTGTAAATTAGAGGAGAAAAAACATTCCCGAGGTATTTTCTCATACATATAATTTTTGAGGAGAGCTGTAATTTGTGAAAGAATCTCTGTATTTCTGAGTCTCCCAAGTTGTTCTTTCATAAAATCTATTCTATGACAAAATTTCTTTGGAAGTCTTACCCACAGCCAGTGATGCCTTCATAGACACACTAGCAGTATCCAAATGGTGTCTTAGGCAATAGAAATCGGCAAAAGTAGATAATGTGTTGCAAGGAGATTTATTTTAATTTTATCTAGTTATGGTATCTATACCTTCAAAACAAATTATTTGAATAGAAAGATGATTAATTTTGACAGAATTAATCTACCAGATTAATTTTTAATCTACCAGAGATCTATTTGGTGGAAGTTAAAGACAAAGCGAAATTTTGGTTTAAAGTCCTTCAAGTAAAAAGTCCCTATGGGTTTATTAAAGTTAAACTTAAGATGGAGAAATACTTGAAGGCTGCAATTCCAACTTCAATTCTACAATATTATTAGCTTTTCAAGTTGCAGGAAGCTTGTCAATATATGAATAGCTACTCTCTGCAAAAGGAATAAATTGAGAAAAAGAAACATGTTTCTGAGTACCAGAGTAGCCTTTTTGCTTACATGATTTTTTTTTAGACTTACTTCTAACTAAAGGAAGCAGGGGAAATTTTGTCACTTTCATTTTGTTGCACTCAAATCTTGCTTTCCACTCTGTCACATGTGGTAGTTGCAAGGTAGCTCAAAAAAAAAGGAAGGCTATGTAATTTTGTAGACATAAAATAATACTAATGCTACTAATAATAACAACAACAACAATCATCATCATCATCATCTTCAACAATAGATTTATAAATTTAATGATTATGGAATCTAATTTTTACAGCAATGCTCAGGCATACTAGTCAGTTTATTAAACAAAACATAAAAAAGTATGCATAAAATGTTCCTATTTCAGTAAAAATATGACTTAATGTGGCCTTTATGTCTTTTTAGAGTACTGGGAAAAAAACCCTAACAAAAACCCTAGAAAAATAAGCAATTATATCCAGAAAAGACAACTGTAAATTCCACTGATTTTGAAAAAGAGGATGGTGGAAAATGGGAAAATTGCATGAAGAGGGCTTTTATTTTGTTCTTGTGAGTTTACTAAAAGCTCTCCTTTTTTTTTCACTTTCATCCCCTGCCATGTCCGTGATAAAAGTCTGTCTGTATCCTAACACTCAGGTGTTACATCCTTTGTTATAGTAGCCAGCATAACATTCTTTGAAGCACAACTTGGACTGTACCTTGGTGTATCATTTGAGGGTTTATGAATGTTTACAGACATTTTAATTGCTCAAATTTAGAGTTCAGCTCTCCTGAAATTTCTTCTAGTTCAGGAGAAACTTCAGAAGAATCTCAGAACCTTCACTTTATGCAGATTGAAGCACCAGTTCTTCTCAGCTGCCTACTTTGTTCTGGATCATGACAAGTGATAGTTTTGTGTCCTGACATGAGAATTTACTTTACTTCTAAATGATTATTTGGTCTAACACCAACAGAGACATTCTGTCTGATGAACACCTTCTCCCTGCTCCCCAAACCCCTCCAATCACCCAACAAAGAATATGGATGCAAAGTTTATCTGAATAGGAAGACTATAAAAGGACTTATCTGCTTCTTATTTGACTTCAATATAAAACACTTGGCTCAACGAATCACCTGAGGGTCAGTTTTTAATATTCTCTTTTGTAGGCATTGTTTATGTTTGGGAAAAAATAACATCTGCTGAGTGCTGATGTTCCAACAAGGATCATCCTGAAAAACTTTTCATTTTCTGTGGATATCTAAATTAAATGTTAATTCTGTATTTACAATAATCTTTAAAGTGCACTTCAAAATCAGAGAGAACATTGTTTTGTTACCTAAAGCAACCATAAAGCTTTTAAAGGTGACCATTATAGATTGCTCACCAAAATGCTTTCAGTTCCTATTTGTGTCTTTGTTCTCAGCAAAGATGTTTTCAGAAAACTAATCGATATTAGGCCCTCTAGTCCCCACCTTCTAATTACCTAATTAGGCACAGAAATGTAACACAAACCACCAGGCTTTTTCTTTCCTTTTTTTTTTCTTTCTTTCTTTTCACATTTACTTATTTCAGTTCTTCTCCCTAAGCAGGGTTATCTTATTCCCTAAATTTTAATTTATTAAGTGTTTCACCTGAAAGCAATCACCCTTGCAATCAATTCCCAAAATAAAACATCTGCCTTTTCAATTCAGACAGCTTATAAATGAAGAAATACATCAGGGACATAGAATTACATTCTCTTTCAGAAAGTAGAGGTATTTTACACAGGTGGTATTCCAGCATCAGTCAACTTGTTCTGAATTATGAATAAGCTTATTTTTGAACTGGGCTGCAGAAAACACAATTGGCATATATTTTCCCAGATCAGTTCTCAAGTTTCTCATGTTTCAGATCCTTATTAGTTCTTTTTCCTATACTAATTGACATTTACAAGGGCTACTTGAGACATATAAGTCCTTCAACTGATAGTGCTACCAGCCTTCACATTTTCCTAAAGTATGTATTTGCGTTACAGTTGTGGTTGTAGTACTGTCTGAAAAATTACGGAATTCTTTGAAGATGAATTCTTAATAAATTATTCCTACTGAGACCATAAGGTTCTGTCTTGCATTTGAATGACTTCTTAATGTTTTGAGGTAAATTTGATACATAAGACAAATGGTATAATAACAAAATAATCCAAGAACTTATTTTTACATAATATAACATGAATGAAAAATTGATGTGTTAGATACAGGACTGCAATTATCTCTGATTTAAAAATCAATTTGCATTAAAGATTTTCTTTTCTCCTTTGTGCGTGGATTGAGAGACAACAGGCAAATAGCTTACAAATACATTTGAAGAAGAGACAATATCCAAAATACAGAGAGATTTCTAGTATTTCTTAGTCAAACCTGTTTCCAGCATTTCCATTCAAGTACACAGGAAATGTTTCCCTTAAAGCAGTGCATTTCCAATTTTCCCTTCTCCAGTATAGAAGGCAAACTTGAACTTCTTGAATGGAAGGTGTCAGTCTATAAATCGAGGCCAGCTGATGCCCACAGCAGTGCCCATACTGAGGACTGCTTTCTGCTTTACACCAAGTGACTTCACCACCTCTAGTTGCTAGCACATGCTGAGATGCTGCTATTAATGTTGTGCACGCACAAAAAACTAGGAGGGAAATATTAATACATGTCAGGATGTTAGGAGGAAACATAGTCTCTGCTTTTCTAGGGAGGCAAGCTCCCACCATTAAAGACAATATCTTATATCAACACTTCAGATTTTGACTGTTACTTGCTGTCATCTCCCTGAAGTGATACGAGGTTTAAGGACTCATGTATTTCGCTTGATTTATCATTATTGTTCTCCACATACTCATTTTGTAAGAAAATAGATATCAAAAAGTGTGAATAATTTTTCTACTAAAATAGTTTGTGAAATATTACCTGCAAGATTAAGTAAATAAAATAGTGTTCTGTTATCAATATTATCTGCAGGTACTTATATTCTGGGCTAGATATTATTGGTTGTAGTTTTAAAAAAGAAATTATAGAAATATTTAGATGCGTGTTTGCCTGAGCAAGATATTTAAATTATGGAATTGCACATGTATGTTTAGTCTCATCCAAAAATAATTTTGTAACATTTGGTATCTGTTATCTACAGTGAAGAGCAGTATGAAATAGAGTTATAATTATTTAGTTGTTTTTGTTGGTAACTGATTTTGTAGCGTAGATTAATTCTTTCCTTTCAAATGTTTTTAGATCAGTTTTCTAGAGAAAAGTGAACAAATTAAACCAAATAACCTGACTTTTCTGTCACTCTTGCCAAAGTAAAACTGGGATCAATGAAACTACTGTCGCAATTGAATGAAAAGATCAATAAAAACAGATTATTTGAGATTTTTTCTTCTTTTTGCAACAGTTTCTGAATATCTTGCTTATACAGAAGCTCATGCCAGATAGCTTTGTCTCTGGGATTATTAGAGGATTAATTCTCTCCTTCATACTTCCTTGCTTACACACCTCCCCTCTTCATGCCCTCAGAAGCATGTAAAAACTGCCTAAAACATCTCGAAAAAGAAATAAAATAGACAATTACAAATGCCTTCTGTGCATTAACTCGGCAGGATGTTTTCCTCAAGTGTCATTTCTGAGCAATACATTCTGCTCCTGCAGAGTTATGCAGAGAAGGGGAAAATATGGTGCTTACGCTTCATGTGAAGGGGACAGTTGTCAGAATTTTGTTCTCCTCTGAGTTTCCTATAGTCAAAAAATAAGATTGCCCAGTTCTGCTATTGCTTCTAGAAACAGTGCTGCAGAAGTTCAGACATATTTCTTTACCCAGTTATGAGTCACCTAGGAGTGCTTTCCACATATTATTATTTTAGAAGCCAGCCAAATCTGTTATATGGGGTATTACACATGAAGAGGTATTGACAATAGGTAGCCAGAGTGGTGTAGAACCTCTGTGTGCTAACACATCTCATTTACAGTGCTGTTTCATAATGACAAATGCAACTCAGACAATTCCAATGACGTCATGTGCAGCAGTTTAACACCGAAACATTGCAAAATGTGATTTAGACCTATAGGAAGGTTAAAAAGAAATTCACAGGACAGGTGTGCTTAAAAATATACTACTGTGCCCTTAAAAATATACTACTGAAAATCCTGAGCTTTGGGTTTCAAGGCATATAGCACAGTGTCAAACCTTACTATTACCTAATATTAAGCACCACAATGCTTTAACATACACAGAAGAGTGATTCTGCATGATGAAGGCAAGCCTGAGCTTCTACAGACTTCAATGTTATGACTGAGCTAATGCTAAACAGTAATAATTTTTACATTGCAAGTGTTCAACAGCAAGCATTAACCTAAACCTAAATAATAACATTTATTTGTTCATTTGTGTCTTTTTGAATTTTACAACAGATTTTAAGGATTGAAAATCTGTTATATTGCAATAAGAGTGAGGTTTTTACAAGTGTTTCCAAGGGGAAAAAACCCCCAAGCACATAGTACAAGTCGGATCACATAAAACATCTAATAACATTTATGACACTCCTACAGAACTTGGATCAGGATCCATTCTGAGCATCTGCCCTCTGAACTGGTAACTCACACATGGTACTTCTACTGTCAGTCTCTGAGTCTCTATTTATTAATTAATTAAACCCATACACATATTATTAAAAATTTGAAAGTCTCGTGACAAATGAGTGTCTCCATATAAATATATTTCTGCAATGTATGAGTGGGAAAAAATATGACTCATTGCTTCAAAAATTTCTATACTAAAATTGGCATGTTGCCCCCAGATCTGAAGAGATATTTTAGCACTTGGTAGACCAATGATCCAATACAAGAGATAATACTGTCTATGCCAAAAAGACATTAACATTTTTAAAATCAAGAGGACAGTGAACAGTCTAGGAAAAGGAAAAAAAGTTCTTCCTGAATAAGATCTGGATCAATAATATTTGTACGAGAGGGGTCTGGGAATATGATAGTCTCTAAGAGACTCCCAAAAGGGTCTCAAATCTGGTTTTTTTTTTTGCTTCAGGGAAGGCAGACTGACAATATACAAGGGCTTTGGCTATATAGCTCAGATAAGCACCTATAGCTTGCCGGCTGCTTGAGAAGAAGGGAAGACAGAGTTGCATCTAAGATTCAATATGATTTTTTTTTCTTTTCTGCTATTTGTATCTTTATGAGTTTTTCAACTGCATTGTCCACCTAAGATTTTATTAATAAATAAGCATATTTCCTTCTAGTCTAGTATGGGTGCAGTGGGTTGAGCCTGGATGGATACCAGGTTCCCACCAAAGACTCTCTATTACTCCCCTCTACAGGTAGACAGAGGAGAGAAAACACAATGAATATTCATGAGTTGAGTTTAGGGCAGGGAGAGATCACTCACCAAATACTGTCATGGGCAAACAAAATTCAACTCGAGGATACTAATTGAATTTTATTACTAACAAAATCAGATCAGGACAATGAGAAGAAAAATAAATCTTAAAACACTATTTTCCCACACCTCTCTCCCTCCTGAGCTCTGCTTCTTCCCCCTCAGTGGTGCAGGGAGACAGGAGTGGGGGTTAAAATCAGTTCATAGTATATTGTTTCTGTTGCTGCTTAGGGAGAAGAGTCTTTTCCCCGCTCCAGCATGGAGTCCCTCCCACAGGAGGCAGTTCTTCATGAATATTGTAATGTGGTCACTCTTACATGAGGTGTGGTCCTTCAGGCCCAGGCTGCTCCAACATAGGTCCCCAAAAGGGTCACATACCACCAGGAAACTTGCTCTACTTTGGGCTCTTCTTTCCACAGATCTGCAGGTCCATACCAGGAGCCTGCTCCAGCAGGGGTTTCCCACAGGTTCATGGACCTTTTCAGAGCATCCACCTCTTCTGTCGTGGGTCTCCTCTATGGGTTGCAAGTGGATCTGTTTATCCCTGTGATCCTCCATGGGCTGCAGGGGGACAGCTGCTTCACCATGGTCTGCACAATGGTCTGCATGGGAATCTCAGCTCCAATGCCTGGAGCACCTCCTCCCTCTCCTTCTCCATTGACCATGACGTCTGCATTGTTGTTCCTCTTGTGTATTCTCACTCTGCTCTTCTGTGACTGCAATTACAACTGCACAATAATTTTTTTTTTCTTTCTTTTTAAATACGTTAGCACAGGGGCACTACCACCATTTCTGATTGGCCCTACTTTGGCCAGAGGCAGGTCTGTCCTGGAGCCAGCTGGCATTGGCTCTGCTGGACTTTGCAGAAACTTCTGGCAGCTTCTTGCAGAAGCCACCCCCTGGCTACCAAAACCTGGCCATGCAAACCCAGTAAAATGACATTTTTAGTGGTAAAATCATAATAATAGGATGTTATCTCCATTTCCAGAGAAATGGAGATAACTTTTATTATGTTTCAGGCAGAGGTGAACACTGATGTTCAGTGATCCAGGATTTCCAGAGAAAAAGAGTGTATAACCGTGTATCTGCACAGGAATTTGAGAACTGTCACTGCAGTGTTCTGTGGAGTCTTGATCTAAGTCAGACACAATGTTTGAAATGAACTTGTTAAAGTAAACAGCCATTTTTGAGGTTAATCCTAGCTTCTGTCCTAACAGTGTATAGCAGCAATGAAAGAAGTAGACTGGAAGACTTTCCTGAATGAATTCTTAACATCTGGTTTGGGCAGGAGTAAGTAGCCATGGTCAGTTCCTACTCTGTAAACTTGGGAAAAAAAGAGCTCACTGGAGGTATACGTAGAACTAAAATGAGATATATTACAACATTATTTAACATTAGAGTGAATCTAGGCTGTGACAGAACTGTGGAGTTGCTGGTAGTCTGAAGGCCCTTTTTATCATGAGGCACTACCAAGAACTGTTTCATCTGTTACAACAATTTTCAAAGTGAAAACAAAAAGTGGTTTAAGACAAATACTAGGTTTGTTTATCCTGAGATGTTGCATACATCCCAGCTCTTTTCCATGTCATCAGGAGATCAGAGAGAGCTTGGACCTGCTACAAGAAAAATCTTTGATAGTCAGAACCAGGAAAGATGCTAAATCTGAATTTTCATTAAATGATGTGATATACTCCTATGGGACTAGAGGTACTGAGAACAGGTATTTTCAACCTACTACTCAGCTGTACCTAATGACAGCGCTGAAGATTTCATAGACCTGTGAAATTCCTTACTTTAACATGCCTGACATATATTCAGTATTACAGCAATGATTAGAGACATATAAGATGTCTAGAGAGAAAAGCAGAGCTCTGAGGTCAGAACATCTTCCCTTTCACTTTTTGTTTTAATATTGTTTTCAGGATTGGCTTTCCCCTTAATAACAGTTTCTCTGAATGCTTTCAGAGCTGTCTTTTCTGATTCATGAGTTGTCCTTTTCTCCTCCTTTCCTGTCTCCTTCCTTGGAAATTAATTGCCATATCTGTAATAAGCATAAAGTGAGTGGCCTTTGTGGGGTACCAGCCTCTGGAGGCAGACCAGGGAAGTCTCTTTCAGGTTTTGGGCAGGTTCAGTATGCTTTGGAAGCAAAGTGCTTCTTTTCTCCTGGATGAGAAGATAATGTTTACTGTAGTTTCACTCCCTGAGCATTTCCGTTTGCTGGATTTCTCTCCTTTACTGATTACCAATATATGTTATTAAAAAATAGTATCTTACCCTCTGAAGTCACTGCAATTTCATGTCAGATAAAAAGATTCCTGTGTACTCCCTTTAAGATTCAACACATTGTTTGAGGTGGTGCAAACATCTAAGATGTTGTATAACTATGAACTCTAAACCTTTACACTTGTAACTACAGCAGCATTACAATAGTGTCTCTTATCTTGATTGCACAACTTAACATTAGAACCAATTTTTTCTTTCTGTTCAACCTACATAAGGTATGTTGAGCAGCATAGTAACGAATTTTGAAGTATATATGTGTATTACCCTGGATGAAAATGGTTATACAGCTAAGATGCACTGCAGCGAACACATCAGCTTTGCAGTTAGCTCCTGATCTCTCTGTTTTATTGTTGATGGTAGTAATAGTTACACTTAGCACTCTGGTTAAACAGAACAGAACAAAACAGTTTTATGTGTTGGGGAGACAGTAGAAAGCCAAACTCCTGCCTCACTTCCCTCACCCCAGAAAAAAGTGTCCTTGTGTTATCCCCCTCTATCATATTATCTTTATTGGCTTTGAGGATTTATTGCACCAAATATTTGAGAACTTCTGGTTCACAAGAAACTTATGGAGTAACACTGCGATGTCTCTAGCTTGTGAATTTCCATGCCAGTCTAACTAACTAACCTATTTAGTCCAGTATTCCACTATACCTGTCAAGCAGTTCAGGATATTTCCAATAGTGACAAACACATAATTATGGACCAATGGAGTCGCATGAAATAAAGTTCTTACTACCATCAGTAATTTAAAAATTAGCTATAGATTGTGCAGAAAGATTTTTATTATTCCCAAATACTTCAAACCAGAAGATCTTTTCTTGGCCAAAATACTGAATCTGAGTTTGAATATTTTGTTTACAAACCACATCATTATAGATTATAACAATTACAGGTATTCATATATGTAACACCTTTGGCACAAAGTCTGCAATTCTAAATTGGTTGGTTTTTATTCTGGGGTTTGTTTTTTTCCTTGTTTTTTCTTTTTTCCCCCTTCATTCCAGAATGTTACATAGTTTGCCTGATTTTTCTCTGCACGCTTTGGAGATAATTGTTTGCATTTGCAATGTGTGCGGGCACAACATCTGCCTCAGAGTGAGTTGCTGTGTTCACTACTCAATGAAGCAGTGAACCATTTGAAATGCAGGAACACCCCTCAGACATCGTTGCTAGTTAATGATTCTTCATGCTCTGAATGTTGCATCTCTTGCATCCTGTGTCTATTAATCTTAAAATGACACACCTTATATTATCAGTAGTCTCACTAAAAAATACATCCAACAGAAACAGAAAAAACTTGAGAGGAGTCTTTCAAGAAAGTGTGTGTTCAAACAATAATGTATCTTTATCATTGAAAAAAGAAAAAAAATTATCCTCCCTGTTTTCCACCGTAAACAACAGACATTTAACTTGGAGCTAGTTAACCAGTTAATGAATCAGGCCTCATACACAGAACTCAAAACTAACAAAGATCCTGCTGCTCTCTTTTGATGTAATCTTTTTCCTTTTTTTTTTTTTTTTCAAATCCATCCTGATCTCTGGAAATATGGTAAGTTTTAGGTTAGTAGGATGAGCAACTAAGCAGATGTGAATAAAAATTGATGATAATGCAGTGTGCACAAGGCATGGAATGATCCTAAAATGGTACATTAGTGAATTTAGACCAAATTAAGAAAGAATTTGCAATCTGTCCAAAATGAGGGTGCACATCAAAGGGTAACTTGTTCTTTAGGAAAGGAACAATATATTCCTAAAAGGCTGTTGGGGAACATTTTAAGGACAAGATAATTTAATCTAAATTTTAAACAATAATGTATTTGTGTTTGTTTTGCTATTTACTTAGTACTCTAGTTAAAATATTACCACTCCTAACTGATGTAGACTTTCTACAGTCAAGGTCCTTAAATAGCAAGATACATTTTAGTGATTAAGCTCTTTGTGTGAAACACTGTATGGTAGTCTCAAAGAGGAAAAGTGGGTAGATTTGCAGTAACCTATATAGAACTACACGGGAGTTATACTGTAGAGCTTCCCAGTAGGATTTGACTAACTTTCCTTTGTTATATTCTGAATGCAAACTAAATAGAGTGCTTTGCATTAAATATCACCTTAGAAAAGAAAGCACCTTGAAGGCTGCCATGAAGGAAAAAGAAAGAAAGAGCAGGCAGCAGGGAAACTCTGGCACAGTGAACTATAATCTCAGTACAAATGACTCCAATAGTTAAAGAAAAGTCAGGGTCTCATTGCTTCTTGATTGTTGCAACAGTCTATTATAATATTTACTTTGAATTACAAATTTTCTCTTATAATAATGCCCGCTTTACACCAACACCTTTTAGAGTAATAGTAAACCTTAAAAATAGATTAAATAATGTGAAAATTGAAAGATTAGGATTCTTAAAACCCACTTATCTGTATCAAAGAGAATCATAATGAATTTTGAGTGGTGCAACTTAGAAAGTTCTTTCCAAGCTAAAACCTGAAATCTATTGTTCAATAAAAGTAACAGTTTCAGTTAATTATTTTTTCCAAGGTCATACAATACAAAGGAACTTAATATTAGTGTGTCAGAGTATTAAGGAATATTAAGAGGTACTAAGCATTAGATCTTATTTTCAAGTATTTGTAAGACTTTTCTTAGTCTTCATGTTTTTGAACTGTCTTAAAAGCCAAAGTGATCATTAAAAATTATTCTTTTTTTCTAGTTGTTCTTTGCAACCAGTCTGTCCCTAAAATCCATTGTGGTGGAAAAAGAATATGAAAAAAATACTGTATTTTGAAAATTGAAGGGTCACATATAATCACAGAAATATCCTTCTCAAACTAACAGAACTTTGAAATCTTTGGATGTTCTTCTGAACTTATATAGATTTCAGCTTGTTAAGGACTCAGTTCATGATGACACCTTACATGACAAGTGATCAGAAATTCCTAAAATAAAAATTCCTTAAAAATATATAACTGGAAAATAAAAGAAAACATTATTTATCTGGCCTCAGAGTAATGGATTGATTTCTACATAAAAATCTCCAGGTTCTAGGGTGGTTTTTTGTTATGTATTAGGAGACTATCCTTGTTTAACAATGCTTATTTCAGCTGAAACAAAAGAAAAATCGTTAACATCTAATCCATTATAGACCTGATCCAGTGCAAATCAGCCATTTAGTAAACTAGCATGGTCTTTGGATCAGGACATATATGAAGGAAGAAAATGTTTCTGACCCCAAGAAAAACAGATTTTTTAAACATCCTGTAAATCTTGCAGATCTAGGATAACAGTGATATACTGACAGAATTTAATTTATATGTTGAGAATGTGAAGTTAACTTATAAAACGCTGACCTACAAAATGAATAGAAAGGTGAGACTTAACAAATAACATCATAAAGCTTTATCTTAACTAACCATATTCATGAAATGTAAGATAGTGGTCAATACCAGATTTATGATAATTCTACCAGGATTGCATATTTCTATATCTGCTTATTCAACAGTTACCTGGTGTCAATATGATTATAAATGGGTTTGCTTGGTATGTTGAATACAATGTTGTTAGTATATTTTCCTACTTTCAGATGCCAACAATTACTTAAATGTATATATTTATGATGATTTCAGCATTATTCAATTCCACTATATTTATTATTCTCTGCTCACTGCTTTAATCAGCATCCTGCCAAAAAATACTAAATGATTTTGAACATGGCAGACATTCACCCTACTGAGGATACAGGGAAGTATATGCCTAATTTTCATTCAGTTTAAATGGGAATGACTTACTATTAAACGATGACAAAACTGTATCAGGAAATCATTCTGAGGGTATTACTCTACTTTTTCTTTTTATTCATGCCTGTTAGTTGTGGGTGAATTGAATGAAGTAATTCTTCTTTAAGGGTTGGCATTAGCAACGACATTTTCAGAAAACTTCCCAAACAATCCAGAACTGAATATACCACTTGGTATTTTGGAATTAAAAGCAGAGTAGGAAACTAACTTCAGAATGCTGCTAGCAAAACAGAGTGGGATAGAAAGTGTAATAAAACTGCCAAAGGGAGTAAGTTCTCAGGGCAAATCAGGCACCATTCAACTACTAAATCTTGTTTTGCATTCCAGCAAGCAGAAAAAAAGGGAGATGCAACAAAGAAAACAGACATCATCTTAGATTAGTCCAACGTAAATGAAATAAAGAAAGCAAGCTGAAAATTGTAGAAGAGTTGATTTCACTACATGTTTATGTTAATAGGGTATTTGACTTTTGAATGCTTCATAAACCTTGTTATGTTCAGTGCTATTTGAGGTAGTAAAACAGCTGGAACTCTGCCAGAAGCTTTAATTGGAATCAGCTTAGCAGACTCTGACAAGGTTTCCTAGTGTTTAGTTTCAACCTTATTATAAAAACGCAAAATTATGTGCTATGTATTTTCTGTTCCTCTTTGGTGTACGCCCATAAAGGTGAGACATAGCTGTGTTAGAAAATGGAATAATTTTTTTCTCACATGCCCAAGGCCAGTGTTTTAAGAGGGCAGTGTGACTACTGTTGCTTATAATTAGATGTTTTCTCACAAAGGAGGCTGCATAGAACTCTTTCTCTTTTTTGTACATCTTGGTTATTGACTAGGGCAGTGTGTCAGATGGCCACAATAACACTAGAGGTGTTAGCGGTATATGACTGGGGAATGAGATCAGAGGACATCACCAAAGAAACATCAGCGGAGTAGTCTGATTACACTCTTCACCTAACAATAAAATAGAGGGCTGCAGACCAGGGCATCTTGCCATACAGAATGAAGGAATTATTGTTTTATGGAGCCAGCTCTGCAGGCTTGTCCATATGGAGGAACCTGAAAGACAGAATTTTGTCCCACAAAGCAACTGCACTGTTTGAGCTTTTGAAACTGATTAAAAACTTTGATTCAAGACTATTAAAAGAAAAATTGTTCATTCATTATCTATAGCTACAAATTAATACACTAAAAAGTCTTTCTCCCTTCAGATTGTCTGCATGATCTCTTGGAATTCTTTACTTGATAAATGTAGGTCATACAGATATGTAACAAATATAGATAAATGACTTTCACCAAAGTTGTTAAGACAGGAACGAATCCCAGGGTAATGTTACATTGTCAAGAGGCCAAAAGTAGTCAAGAAAGTCATCTGTGGAAAACATAGCTTTCAGAGTTTTAATAGAAAATATTCATCTTGGGAAACTTCTAGGTCACAGAAAATACCACCTCCTCTGTCCATCCTCTTCACATGAAGCTGATTTTTGCAGGCTCTTTAGTGTCACTACCAAACGTCACAACAATGCTACTGCAGCATGAAATGCAGTTCTGCATCAATGTCAGTATTTAAATACATAAAGTGAAAACAAGATTAGGAAAGAGCAACAGCCATCTTTGTTTGCTATATGCCATTAGTCTGAAACACCATGGCTGAGCAGCATAAAGGTACTGACTGAGATGAAAAATAATTTCTCTAGGCTCAGGTTTTGCAAGAGCTTGAATCAGAAGCCTGCATCTGTAACCTCAGATGCAGAAAGGCTTTTGAGTTCTCTGGCTTGTGGATCTAAGGGAAAGGCAGATTATCTGACAATTTGTCACTAGCTTGGTGCTGCAGCTCAATAAATACATTTGAGGCATTACCCATAAGAGGACAGGTTTTGTACCAACCTAATAGTGGAGAGCTTCAGGACTTGTCTGTGTGTAGGGATGGGTACAATTTTGGAAAAATTTGCTTAGGAAGACTGTAAAATGCCTTCTCAGATGGGTTAGATGTTTTTTTCCCTTCCTTCTGCATTTCAGAGAAAGTTGAAGGGAGAAGTAGTGAGCAAGCTATCTCTTTCCCTGGTATGTACAGAGATAATGCGTTTGCAGACATACAAGGCCTCCTCGGGCTAGAGACTGTGGGGAAGGAAAGAGAGAAGATTCAAAAAGCTTTGGAGAAGGTGGGGCATTGCCTTTTTCCACTTGAGGGTCTGGCATGTGCAGTATCGTTGGGAAGTGGTCCTTGCACCTGAAATAAACCTTTTTTAAATCCTTTCACTGCCTTGGCATTCTTGGGAAGAATACCTGCATACGTTTTATCTTACACTGTGCTTCCTTTGACCTGAGGTTATTTTTAGACTTGTTTTAGGTATCATAGCAATTGTCTTCCAGTCAGGTGACTACTACTGCCTAAATTTGTCTTAGCTTAGTTTTTCACTGTTGCACAGCACGGTGCATAATGTTAATTAACAGACAGTAATAATAACTAGCAATTCTATGCAGACTGAACCTTTTATGACCCTAGGAAAATTACTACAAGACAGTATATGCATAGGAGGATACAAAGGCTTCAGACTGCAAAAAACCATTAATCTTCATGGTCAGTCACTGCTTATTAAAAGGGTGCAAACCTGAGAGACAGGCAAATCAGTGCTAAAATTAGCAAAGAGAACAGTAAAACAAGTAAGATGTGGAATGCAGAACAAAGGAACAAAGTGAAAGAAAGCACATCTGGTAGATAACACAAAAAAATTATTGTCAAGTGGACTGAAAATTGAGAACGGGGATTGTTTCCCCAGTGATCCTGTCAGATGATGGAATCATTGTACCTTTCTCCTTTATTCTTTTTGAGTAAGCCAGTGGGGCACTGGAAGGTGAACACAACACCAGAAGAAAGGTATGTATATGTGTAAAATGTGTAACAGTATGATTAAGGAATTTTTCCAGTAATAATTAGGTAATTCAGACTATGATTTTCACTTTAATTACAACTGCAGTAATAACTGTTTATTGTGTTTGATTAGGCTGTTAAGACTTTAATTAGACTAACAATACGTTTTTGGCTCTCTATATAAGTTCTGTCTTCTTTTTGCCCAGAACATGATTTTGAATATAAAAGTGAATGTCACACGTATGTACCTTGGTTTCTCTGGAGAGAAGTACACAAGTCTGTGGAAAAAAGAACAATAAAATCCACATTTAAAATCTGGTAACATCATATGGTTATGTATTTATCATGCCTGTAACATTAAAGGTCATCCGTTGTCTATCCCAGCTGCTGCTCAGTTCAATCTCATTATTTGTTATGATTACTAATTTTACATGTTTAGTTGTTTCTCAGGAATCTCACCCTGAAGGAAAGCAAAGTGAAAGTAAAGAAATAAAGTGCTCCCATCTCATCCAAAGGGAGAAGAAAATTTGCCCCAGTATTCTATCTTTGCTAAAATTCTGTTCTCAGGTTTCTGAGTAATTACTGAAGCCTCACAAAGAGAAAAGTAAAAAGATTTAATTTTCTTTATGTAGTTTCCAACAGATGTCCTGACTGACTCTGACGGTAAAATAAGGTCGTAAGAAAGTAAGACCCATGGGCCCCTGTGGTTTTTGCATGAGGCTGCAAGCAGCAATTAGAAGCTAGGGTTTATGTTTTCTTTGTCTAGTTTGGTGCAGACTTTTTGCCTTCCCTTGCAATAGGGCAATTAAGAGAATAACTGATGTAACTGGGCCAGTTGTTTTTTAATCTAGATTGCTCTGTAGAGCACATGAAAGCAATGTTCTCTGTTCAGCATCTGTCTGATGGAGTTAATTATTTTTTCCAGGGTTATAGTCATACTTCATTCAGGAATACCTTTCTTAGCATCAAGTAAAACCAGGAAGCAACATTGTTTACATTAGTAGCTAATTCCATATTACATCACTTCATTTTCAGAGTCTGCAAAAATAAATGTTGTTCATACACTTTTTATGTGCAATATTATGACTACATTACAGTGAGAATGAAATATCCCTTCTTTAGGTGCCAGAAAGCGTAGTGATTTTAAAGACAAGAAAGGCTTCAGCTGAAGACCTAAAATCATCCTCTTGCTTCAGAAAACAAAGCTGAACAGTTCCGTCCAACTGAGCAGGTGACAAGAGATAAGCAAAAGTCAAAATCTAGCAACTGTAAGATTATCAAAAGCTGAACATCTTGTGTCTACCAGTAGACAGCAGATAAGGTTGAACAACAGGAAGTGACTGAAGGTGAAGAAAGCAGAAAAGAAATTAGAGAACAAGTTTTGCATAAGGGCAGAGGAATACATCTAAAACCCTGTAAAGATGCTCTAAAACTGCAGATGACATACAATTTGAACTCTGCATAGTTTATATTTGCTTATTCTCTTTTTCAAGAAGTGTTAGTGCACAATGGGCATGACTTCCTAAATATTTTCTCTCCTTTGATATTTTCAGAGATCTAAGTGTACTTAATTAAGTGTATTTGAGTGGTGGTAAACCATCAACAGACATTATGTCCTGGTTCTAGCCAGGACAGGGCTAATTTTTGCAGCAGCCAGGAGGGGCATGGCCAGGACCCTGGAGTTATTCTATACCACCTCATGCCATGTATAGTGGGCTAAGGAGTGAGTCTCTTCTGGTTTGGGCCAGTGGCAGAGTGTGCAGTCGTGGGGCACTGGGTTCAGCATGGCGAGCACTCGCTTGTGAGTCGTTTGCCTACCTTGTACAGTCATTCATACTGTTGCTGCTGTTCCTGTTCTTACTTCATTGCTGCTTCTAGTAAACTGTTCTTATCTCAACCGGTAATCTCTACCTTTTGTGACTCCAATTCTCCGATCAGTCCTGTCTCAGGGGAAGTCGGGGGGGATGTCAGTGAGCAGTGCACAGTCTGAGGCCTTTCATCGGGAACACTAAATTGGGAAATGCCATTCCTAAACTATACCCTATACATGCCACACTATAATGCCTATCTAGGGAAACGCATATGAGGGAAGAAAAAGTTTTTGAGAATGGAAAATAAATTCAATTCCTTAATTTATTTCAGGTTTGAGTGTTATTTATTGTTATATTTCTTCATTTTAATAGTTTTGAAAATTCATTGTATGCAGTTATTTTACATTCCCCTATTAAGAATCTTATTTTTACCCCTACACAGACAGGTAGGTTATCAGATACACAGCAGGATCTGATGTGTCATCTAATGATCAAGATTAATTTGTCGTGTGCTCTTTGCTTATCTCTGTTCTGTGACACTAAAAGTGGTGTTGTGAGAGTCATTGTATTTACTCTATTGCTATTAATTACACGTGACTCTGTTGAGTCCGTGGTACTAGGACCATAGTTTTGACACGCCTTTGACTCCAGCCAAAGCATTTTGCTGCTCAGACACATAATACCCTAAAAAGAAGGCTATGTTATTTGGACAACCAGGTTGCAGCTATTTCAGCACGTGCTAGGTTATAGTGTCCAATACAGGAGCACCCTTTATTACTCAATTGAACTATGAGCATAGTGGTACATCTTCATACAGTCCTCCATTAGCCACTTTGTATGTGCTGTGCACCAGAAGAGCCAACTCATTATTTCTTCTTAAATCATTCTCCTCATGTCTGAACTGACCACTTTTTATCTAAATCTATGTAGCTTGTAACATTTCAAAAAGTTGTAAATATTTGAGAAGGTGATATCTTTTACAGACCTAAAATGTGGCAAATTGGTCATGTAGCCAATACATGAGCATTTGATGTTCCTGCCATGGCCTGCAAAGTGCACTGCTGTGAACTACACTTTGGCTTTTGAGAAATGTAGAGAATTTTCCCTTTGGCTAAGGCTTTTCTTACCAAACCCTACTTTCTGTAAGGAAAGGTGGCTGCTAGCATGGCATTCCTTATTTCTAATTGAAATGTGTCTTTAACATGTTATGACTATATGAATAGTTATACATATGAATAAGAAAGGTGCCGTAAGGATGGCCATGTGTGTGACAGAAATCTGACTGCTACCAGCATGTGTTGGGTATTTATTTTTTAAGTTATGAAGCTACGTCACACCAAAAACAAATATCAGAAATGTAGAAGCTATACCTTACCCCAGGGTTTATTTTGCTAAACAAGCATATTTAAAACAACATAATCTGTACTGCAAAGGGATTTCTATATTTATGAGTTAGTTTTCTCAAAGAGGGGGAAAAAAGATAGTTTATAGACTGACACATTTTGCAACATGTAAGTTACAGAAAGAGGATTTAATGTATCATTCCTTATATCACTTAGTGCTGTACATCATTCATAAACGATGTAGTTGCTTGTTCATTACTTCCAGGGGGAGGAGGCAGGAAACTGCTGCCAGCTGTTCATGTTCTGACTTTGCTTTGAAACTCTGTGTGTTGAGGGAACAGCAAGAACCCAAACTCCTTACAGTGGGAGTTTTGGGGCCCAAAAGGTGATCTCTGGTCCAAACAATCTTTGATAAGTTAGGAAATGACATCTGAGTGAACGTGTTATTGCAAGCTGGTTAAATAAAGGAATGGAGTTCACTGATATTAAGCCCACAAGAGATTTTTTTTCTGTGTTTGACAGATCAATTTTGTGACAGCATTGCTGTGAGAGAGCATACACACCTACAGCACTGAAGCGACTCTTGAGGAGTTTATTCCCCATGTCTACAATAGAAATTTTTCAATCTGTGTTATGATATACACTAAACCTGAGATAATGTCCGTGAATTGTCATGAGCTGAAAAGAGCAAGACCAGGTAACATATCATCTTCCTTTTACAAAATAAATAATCATTGTTAAAAAGAGAATTATTTTGGTTCTCTTTCAGGAGAGTGAGGAAAGTAAAGCAGACAGGATAGCTCTGTTTAAAAAGGAACAGATGTGAACTGCCAGTATCAATTCTGTTTAAGCATGTGGAGACAAGGTCCTGATAGACAGGAACAAGTCTAAAGCACAGCTTTTTCAGGGTAGAAATACTAGTGCTATTTCCTTGTCTGGACATATAATGCAATGAAACCAGAAAACCAAGTTGAATGTGTATACCAGCAAGGATTTCCTGTATTGTAAGGGAACAATGAAAGAGGATTTAAATCCCAATCTTTTTTCCTTTCTCTTATCACAGGGGTTGCAGGGAGACTCTATTTTTCTCTTTTGTCCAGTTCAAAGAGGACTTGATGGCTCTTTGCATTCTGGATGGCAGAGGTGGAAATACAAGTCACTTAAACCTGCGTCATCTTTCAAAGATCCTAGGCACTCTTCTCTTCATTATGGTGAGACCACTTCTCATGAACACTGTTGGTGGGTTTCTTAATTTTCTTTAGTTTGCCACAAGACTGACTGTATAAATAATTCATATTGCAACAGAACAGAACTATTTCAAAATATTACTTGTTTATCAGTAGTATAAATAGGCAATTTTAGTACAATCACCTGATGCTAGGATTTTCAAAACAGTGTGGAGCATAATTCCTTTAGACTGCCTGGAAAATCCCAGCCTGGGATCTTAGCAGCATATAGAATATATTAAGAATACAGATATGTCAGGAGTTTCACATAATTATATATAGGATTTATAAAGCATTTAGCTTAATCCCAGGAATTTTGAAGCTTAACTTGGTTTAAATGGTTCACAGACTTTGTAAGGCATAAATTGTGTTCAGAAAGTCAAAGTGTTTTTTTCCACAATCATATTCCCCCTTGGAAAATGTGTTTAGTGCAGAACAAAACTTATAGCATAAGCCTCTCTTTTGTGTATCTTCCATAAACTTCACACTATCCTTTCCTGAAATAATCTTGTCTCTTCACAGGGTAATTTTTATAGTCCTCTGTTGGGGTAGAATTATCTAACTTTTCCATCAAATCTCATTGTTTTAACAGAGAGAGTAGTGTTTAATTGTCTCAACACTAAGAACCCTTGTTAATCAAACACTTTTTAAAGCACTTGGCAGATTCTTTGATAAAGACTGAAAGAATCAGAAAATCTCTGGGAGAAGTCAATGGGCGTGACCAGGATGTCTATCTTTCAGGTTTCTGTTGAGGCTTTTCCTTATCCTTCCTGCACATCCATGCCTGTGCCAAGTTATTTTCATCAGCATTTGTCAAGGGGAGCACAAAGGTATAAAACTACTTGAAAATTTACATTGGAAAAAAAAAAAATTGGAGAATACCTATTACTTGAACTTAAGATGTTTTTGAAATTTAGATTCAGTGCTCTTTCAAGACATTAGAGGCAGGATTCCCAGGGAGCCCTACATTCTACTGTAGAGACATGAAAGTACAAATCTACTGCCATAGGGTAGGAGTTATCTGGCACTCTGGGACTCACCACACTGAGAGTGGGGTCTGGTCTGGGTGTCAGAGATCTTCCTTGGTTTGTGATAGTTTTGCCAGTTGGTGGCTCCCAAACCACTTGCCATACATCTGACATAAAACCCAGTTTAAGCCTGAGGTATCTTTGTATAGGCTCTGGCCCAGAGGCTAAAGACTTTCAGGCTCCTTTCTCAAAGTCAGAAACCTGTTATTTTTCATTAGGATAGTTTTTCTAGCTCCAGGCAATGCTCTGGTCTACTTCAGAGCAGTAGGTAAGTGACTCTTGCAACTGCTACAGGAAACTCATACTCTGTGTGAATAAAAAAAGGTCAAATATCTAGGCACTATTTCCTCTGTTGTAAACCAGAAATCTTATTACCAACTTATACACTTCTATTAATGCTTTGTGATCCTTGGATGAAAGTCTCTGCATATTATTACATTATCTTTGTTCCATGCACTATGTAAAGACCCAAGTTCAACCTGGCAGTATGCTTCCTTAAACACTATCAATTGCACAGTGTCTGGCACTACTGAATTAATTCAGAATATCTGTCTTTAGAACCAATGCCTTTCTACATTCACTAAAAAAAAATCCCAGCAACAAACCAAAACCAACCAAGCAAACAAACAGGCAGGAAAAAGTCTTAGTTACAAAAGTAATGAATACTTTTGGAAGTAGTGCTAATCAAATTTTAACTTTTGAATTTTATGACTGAAAAAATTAATTAAAAAAAAAACCCTTGTGGAGACATATGGATGACTATTGCACTGGATTTTTCATTCTACCATGTGGGTTTAAGGTAATTTTTTTGCATGTTTCTTCTTGAATTTTTAGAATAGAAACAGCCTGCAAAATGAACGTCTAACAAAATTATCGTTTGCTACCGGTATTTTATCTGAAGGTTTACTTTTTTTTTTCTGGAAAGCTTATCCTGGAGCTCTTTTCCCAATCAGTGTTCTCACAGTTCAGCTTCAAACCTCATTTTGCAGGGCTGGTCCAATCATTTTATTTTATAATAATTTTTAAATTGATGAAGATTACTGGTTCAATCTTAAAATCATAACCATCAAGTGTTTCACTTTTGTCAGTAGATCTCATCCCCACAATGTCCTTGTGAAACATATAAAGAATCTGGATCTATATTATGGATGGGAAAGAGCATACACAGTATATATATGGACCATGTTGCAAGAAAAGTTAGCACTGATTTAATTGTATCCTCAGAAGAAATACCATATAGAGCTATTTGGTTGGTCTCAGTGCAGGTACTTTGAGTTACAGAACCAGAAATTTATTCTGTTACCCATCATATGGTTATCTGGTGTGGAGGGTCCAGATTTCTTTTATGTTTTGGCTCCTAAATTTAATTGGAGTGGTCTTAATTCTAACTTAAGATAAAGACACACCTTGAGATGTGAAAAAGACATAGCTCCACAAAAGTGTATAAAACACTTAACCCCCACCAAACTATTTAAGTGTATGTTAAGCATCCACAACCCTATGAGGATAAAGGTCTTTCTGGTCTATTCATGGTTCTAAAGGCCAAGCAGAGAACTGGTTTCAACACAGGTTCCTGAAGTGAATGCTTTTTCACCAGATCGTTCTAATGAGGTTTTTCTTCCAAGCTGTTTTGGTAGAGGAATCTATAGATGGAAGACCTTACATGCTTTTGAAGCTCTCAGATTTGACTGCAATGGTTCCTGTTACAGCTGAAAGTATCCCTATGAATGTCTCATACCATGGCTCCTTGTAAAAGAAAGCTTGCGCATCTTGACATCAGATTAGGGTTGGTTTGTTAGCATTTGTATGGAGAAGAGTATCTGATCTGAACATTTCTGCAAATAGATATAGAATAGTTTGGACAGTAAAAAACCTGGACACACAATTTTACTAGGTCTACCTCCAAAATGTACCATTATGGAATAGCAGCAGAGCAAAGAATAGAGCCTAAAGTCCAAAAAACCCATATTGGCTTCGATTTTTTTTGGCTAACTTCAGACCTATTTTTTTCTGAAGTCTTTTTCCCCTCCAAAGCAGTGTTTTCCTTACTGCACTGAAACTAAACAAATGAAAGATTACTAAAAAAAGAATGAAAAATATTTACTTTTTAAAAAAATGTGTTCCACCTCTTGATATAATAATTTCTCCACATGATTTGGATTTGGTAAGACTGCCAGAGGAATGACCTTGTTCAGTACTTCAATTTATGTTTTCAAATTCAAGAATTTGAGGTGGCTTATGAGCCAGCAAATGTAAAATATGAGAACACATCTTAAAGCAAATACATTTCTTTTATTGAGTAAATAGAAAATTGCTGCTTCTTATATGGCAGAAGCCCTAAACTATAAGAGTATAATAAAATCAAACCTGAAATTTCCAGTTTTATGTTATATTTTTCTCATGTCAGAGGGAAACCTAATAAGAACTGCCTTTGGTAGAAGGCATCTAAAAGAAAAGCAAATGAAAGGGAAAATAAGTTAAGGGGTTTATTTATTTATTTATTTAGGATCATTGTGAAGACTTTCATTATTGACATTATTTTATTGAAGGCAAAAATGTTTTTCAGTACAGCTAAAGAAAAGTGCCCTTAATACCTGCTCTTTAAGTACAGTTCAGTGCACTCAAAGCCAGAACACAGGAATCTATACAGAAAATAACAGACCTTCTTCTACTAATCTTGTATTCAGAAATATTTTCAAGGCGTTAAGGGAAAAATGAAGTGGATGTACTGAGCTGGATCTTAGTATACTTTTGTTGCCTATTTTTCCTGAAAACATTACTTCTTGGGGTAATATCTGATATAGAGTGAGAACATGTTAAAAGTACTACACAGAAAAGAAAGACTTGGGCTAAATTCAAGACTTGGTTGACCGTCATAGCTGTGTATCTAACTCTGAGCAAGGTAAAGAGATCCTTGACAGCACACATTTATGCATCTTTCTGTATGGGGACATATATGTGCCAGCCAAATCTGTACCTTTAATGAAAAGTCTATTACAAGACACGCAAGAGGTATTTCGAATAATGTGATAAAGAGTACTTATATGCCATAAGACAGATTGTATGTATTGAAAAATGCATCTTTTTAAAAGGGGAAAAAGATTTACTTTCCCCCTAAATATTCTTTTGTAGAAATGATAAGAATGAACCATATTTAACTTTTATTGATGATCCCAACCTCGGTGGATCTCTGTTCCCAGTCCACCATATTTCAGCCAAAGTATATAATATTTTCTGGCTTTGTTTTTGATAAATGTAAGATGTAATTTTTTGGTCTGAAAGCCAACATTTACATTTTGTTTTGTGCTACTTTAGCAGAAATTCGAGATGAATAGCATGCCTCCAGAGCAACATCTCTCTTTGTCACTAATTATAATTTTCTTTCTAGCAATTCCATTACAGAAACATAAGTGATAGGATGATTTTAGTATAGTATATGGAGTGTTTTTTTAAAATTTTTTAAGCTAAACTGTGATTATATTCCAGATAAATATAATCTATTGGTCCTTAGAGAGCCTTGACAAATGAAATTCTAATTTATATAATTCTATGTAGAAGACTAGTTAATTTACCAGAAAAGAAAAGACAGCAAGGCCAGCAGAAATTGAGACAATAAACTAACAGCAGATAAAAACCATGCTACAGAGTTTCTCTTTTCCAATCTATATGAAAGAATGAAAGCTTACTGGTCAAAAAAATACATGACAAAAATAAGAAGGAATATTTGGTGCAAATCATTATGTGATAAATAAGGTAGTGTTCAATAAAGAAACCACATGCATTTGAAGGAGTTGCAAGTTTTAGGTGATTTAATAATGCTGCCTGGTATAGACAGAAAGGAAATGGGTTGGGCTTTATGTTTTAGCGTGAAACAGAGCGTGACATGAGTGCTTTGGCAGGCATCACACTCCTTTGACCAGCAATATTTCACTGTTGCTTAAGCAATGTCTTTCCACTGAGAGGCAAAGCTTTAGTCCTTACTCCCTTTTAGTTAATGCCATCAGTTCTTGGGAAGGGCAGATTTCATATGCTGCCAGTTCCAGAGTGGGCATTCATCTTCCACTTATCTAAGCATTTTCATCTCTTTCAGATGTGTAAGGTATTTTTAAGATGCAGGTAGGTATAATGTTGCAGAAATTCTCAGTGTTCTGCCAGGGCTGAAGTTAATTTGTGTTTCAATAGCATCTCACCAAGGTGATAGTACTAAGGAAAAATTATACACCAACCTCTCTTTCTCTTTTCTTGCTTTGTTTCATACCGGTAACTACTATGCTCCCTGGGATGGATCTGACAAAAGAGCTAAGGGAGCTAGAGCTGTGGGACAAAGCAATCAGCACACTCTGTTGTGCAATAACAGAGGTAATATCTGTCCCGTGACAGCTGATCCTGGCCCTGCATCACCCACTGTATGAAATTATCTCTTTGAATATTTTATCACATTTGTAAAGGAAATAGTAACATAAATATGATGACAATACAGGATGCTTCCTTTTTTCTCTACAAGAATTTGTAAAATTTTTATGGAAAAAAGGTCATTTTTGGCATTGTTTGAACCTTGTTTTAAACATGAGGAACACAGAATTAAAAAAAAAATGATGCAACATTTTTAATCTGTATTAAAACTCAACAGCATTTATTATGTTGATGAAATTCTTGATGCAATCTAAACTAAGCATAGGGGGTTTTAATCTGCCAATTGATATACAGAAGCTTTTTAAACATATACATGTGATCATATACACTGAAAACGTCTCTCCTCATTTTTCTCAGAACCACAGAATCAATTATGTTGGAAAAGACCTCCAAGATCACAGAGTCCAATCTTTGATTGATCACCACCATCTCAGCTAGAGCAGAGCACTAAGTGCCACATCCAGTCTTTCCTCAGGGATGGCAATTCCAACACCTGCTTGGGCAGTCCAATCCGATTCTTGACAACCCTTTCAGTGAAGAAATTCTTCCTAATGTCCAGCCTGAACCTTCCCTAGTGCAGATTTTGGCCATGTTCCCTTGTCCTGTAACTTTTTACGTATGAGGAGAGGCAGCCCCACACCTGGCTACAACCTCCTTTCAGGTAGTTGTAGGCAATGATAAGTTCATGTCTGAGCCTCCTCTTCTCCAGGCTAAACAACCCCAGCTCCCTCAACTATTCCTTAGAGGACTTACGCTTTAGACCCTCCACGAGTTCCTCATAGGACTTACCCTCTAGACACCTTCCTACCAGACTAATATGAGATTAAAAATCTGAAATTTCTTCCCCAAAATAGTTTTTGCAATGCTAGAAGGTAATTTCTGAAACTAGCAGGTGTGTTATAAGTGTATCTTACACTTTTCTGACATGTATACTAGAGCTCTGGAAAGGTAGTAGACTGCCATAGTGGAAAATTAATTCCTTGATATGACCTTGTTGTAAAGTTTAGGCAGTTCTTAAGCTCATTTCTCATATTTCCTAGTCATCCCGCCTTAAATTATGCTAAGGGATCTGGCCAGATTTCCAGAGCAGTTTATAGATGGACTTTTAAGGGCAAATAATTTGAGGCTAGAACAGTGTGTTTGTCATTCCTGGTAAAGTGGATGATCAAAGATTTCAGCCTAAAGGTGATACTGCAATAGAAGACTGTACAAATAATAAATGATAATAATTAATCAGAACAGTCTAAGCATGAAAAGTAGCACTATATAGCTCCCCCAGGTGCCTCTTCCTGACATGAAGAGTTCACCTTGAGGATGAATTGACAGTTCATTCGCTATGCCCAGGAAATTTCCAGTCTCCCTGAGAGGCTCTATTAGCAGCAATTGTGTTTGTAATTTGTAGACATGTCAATCAACTAATTTCATATAGGCCACTGAACAATTATTAGAATGCAACAATTTGGATTTTTACTGACCCAGGCTGAATTTCAGCTGGTAATTTACATCTGAAAGACTCCATATGGTATTACAAAGTCCCCGAGCCTGCAGTTTCCAACTGTTTATTTAATTCAGGTAGCTTATTAGTTTTAACACACATTCACACAGTCTACACAACTTAGTTTGTAGATCTGCATGGATAAATTCCATTGAATTGACATTATATGTGGAAAGCATAGTTTGCTAAATTAATTTGTGTGGGCCTAGGAAATTAAGAAAAAAATGGTAGTGATTTCAGAGTATTCAATTTCTTTCCTCTTTTTGTTGTTCTTTTTTTTTTTTTTTCAGAGTGGGGGCTTCAGTTCTCAATTTCTGGAAGTATTGCACAGAATCACAGAATGCTTGGTTTTGGAAGGGACCTCTGGATATCATCTAGTCCACTCCCTTGCTAAAGCTAGTTCACCTGGAGCAGGTTGCACAGGTTCACATCCAGGTGGGTTATGAATATCTCCAGAGGAGAAGACTCCACAACATCTCATGGCTGCCTATTCCAGTCCTAATGTCACCTGCAAAGTGTTCATCCTCTTTGTGATTCAGTTTCTGTCCATTGCCCCTTGTCCTGTCACTGAGTTGAACTGAAAAGAGCCCAGCCCTATCCTTTTGACACCTGCCTTTAAGATATTTGTACATATTGATAATATCCCCTCTCAGTTATTTCTTCTCCAGGCTAAATATCCCCAGCTCCATTATCCTTTCTTCATAAGACAGATGCTCCAGTCCCCTGAGCATCTTTGTAACCCTCCACTGGACTTGCTTCTGGATCTCCATGTCTTTATCGTACTGAGGAGCCCAGAACTGGACACAGTACTCCAGATGTGGCCTCACCAGGGCAGGCTAGATGGACCAGATCACCTTTGGTGGCATTCTGACAATGCTCTTCCCAATGCAACCCAGGATACCATCTTGACCATAAGGGCGTGCTGCTGGCTCATGGACAGCTTGTTGTCCACCAGGACCTCCAGGTCCTTCTGCACGGAGCTGCTTTCCAACGGGTCACCCCTTAACCTGTCCTGGTGTGTCAGGTTATTCCTCACCAGACTTCCCTTTGTTGAACTCGATTAGGTTCTTCTCTGTCCAACCTTCTAGCCTTAAAATGGATACTTTTGCCCTCATTTTTCCTGTGCTGCCCAACCTGACTGTCTGCCCAGCCACACAAGGCTTTAAGGTCTAGCTTGTGCTGGGAGCCCTGGTGTGCCCTGGAAAAGGGCTCTTCCAAGCAATATGGCAGCTGTATGAATTCCCCCTTCCTGTGGCCTGGACTGTGGGCCCAGAGCCTGACAGTTGCTTTCTAGGAATCTTCCCCTGAATCACATGACATTTGTCCCTGGACATGACAAATGTAAGAAGGTTCAGAGGTTCCATTCTTCTTGAGCGGATGCTGTGCAGCTTAGATAACTGACTTAATTGCTTTTTCAAGGTTTTACTCCTGGGAGAACTGCTAAAGTATTTGGACACCTGGGAGCACAGTGAGTACTACTGATTTATCTAATGCATTTACCATCAATGCTTTTTCTGGGATTAAAATTTTGAACAAAAAATGCATAATATCTGATTTTATGAGAAGTCCATATTCTTGCCTAGCTAGGAAAACCACAAGGGAGCAGCCTTTCTTAAGGTTTCTCAGTTCTTTTGGTTGTCAGCCATAAAGCAGAGAGGCACAAACAAATAAAGTTAAGGTAGAACTTTCCATGCATATCAAAGATTTCAAGACTTGACAGCAGGAAGTTCACTTTGTTTTATTATTACAGGCAGTGCTCAGTCTTGCATAAGACGGAGTGTGTTTGGCCCAGATCTACAAGAGCTAATCAGCACACTGGGAATTAACTATGAGGGTAAGTGCTATGCTGCATTAGCCTCGAGGCGTAGAGAGTGCGCTTTACAGAAGTGGGCCCCACAAGGACTTTGGAAAAGCTTGCCTCTTCAAACTGTGCAGAGTCCAGATAGCCAGGTCTAGTTCATAAGTGTAATTCTTCTTTTGGGAACTGTAATGGGCTCTGCACTTCACTAACCTGCAGGAATAAGACACAAACTTCCTCCTCCCTGACCTCTTTGACTGTCCATAAGCTTTGTAAATGTTGAAAAGTCTCAAGCTCTGCCTGAAGTCTTGTACAAGCAACCTGAACCAAATCTGTACAGCAATGACAGCAAGAGTCAGCAAAATATTGGAAAGAAGGATCTCATTCTCATGCAAATGTCTTCAGAAAGAAAGAATAAGAGATGTGAAATATACAGAAAATATGATATATTACAGTAGTTTCTAAAATGAACATTTTTCAAAGTTTTCTTGAGCTGTCAGCAGCTGTTTAAGTTTGTTAAGAAGCAATGGGGCAAAATGAAATCTTTTCATATATGATTATTTTTATATTTTCAGGGCCTTTTTACCCCCCAGGTATTATCTAACGACACACAAGATAATGCACTGTGTCCATGCAGAAACACTGCAAAAAGATCAAACATTTCACTTCATCATCTTCAAATACTTTCATGCTACCATGGGCAAGAAGAATAGAGGAAAAGAAGCAAAAGTACACTTTAAATAGGCCTAGGAAAGAAAGAGTTTGTACACTGAGCTGCTATAAATTACTGCGAGTAAAGCTGAAAAATCGCCAAATGCTAGAAATGTAGCAGTGTGGTAATCCAAGTAGAGATTTAAACTTCAGCGACCAACCCTACCTCCCCCCATGTTACTTGGAGAAACATAGTCCCTGCTGTTCACCTATTAGTCTCAGGAGTAAGAGAAATGTGCAGATGGACTATATATAAATTATCCATGATTATACAAATATGGCCAATCTAAGTGTGAATGCAGTCATGGAAGCATTGAGGGACAAGCTTCATTTAAAAAAAAAAAAAAATTAAAAAAACCCCTAAACCCCACAACTCGCAGTTAAGGTATAACACAGTAAACCTTGAGTGACCTTTTTCTTTGTTTACGTTCTGTGTCATTAATTTACAGTGTCACTTTTTAAACAAGTAAATAATCTTCTCTCATAATTTCCCTACTATTTCATCAAAATGATAAATGCTCATTTCTATCATGCTGAGCACTTTCTCCAGGATAAAGCACCACTGCTTTTCCATCTATTCCCCTGCAACATATGATTACTCTCTACTCTACTCTCTACTTAATTTTATTTAAGTATCTCAGAACTCCTTTATATAAAGAGGTGAATGAATATCATAAAACAAATAATGAGGACTTCACACCACTTTCCAGTTAGTTAAGAAATATAAGAAGATTTAGGAGGAAACTCATTTTGTTAAAATTACTCGGCCAGTTGGAACACTAAAGAAATTAAACCTTTTGGGCAACCACTGCAATTTTTGCATGCTTGTGGTGACATATGAAAACTGTTCCTTGGCCTAAAGAGACTGTGTTAGTGACTGTGTGATGATTTCAGCATGGTATGGCAGGAGAGAAACTGTCAAACCTTATTCACAGTCACATGTAGGAAGGGTAAGAAGATCTACAAGTAAATGAGAGCTGTTTCATATGCTGTCTTAATGCACCATAATATTCTCAGGCTGTTATTTATGACTTTTTATAACACAACCATTTTGATAGCTATCTGTTACTTCTTCCAAATGAAGTAACAAAAGCATGTTGTACAAAAGCACGTTGTAGATAGAAAAACCAGATTTTTCGTCCCCTTATTCTGTTGATTTCCTTGTATCAAAATCAATGCAGTATTTCTTCAAGTTTATTTAAGAACTGACCAAAAGATATTGTGGAGCAAGTCTGAAAAAGCCCAGAAAAGAGTGAACGGTAGGGACTGGTTCATGCAGTGTTTGGTTTCCCTTCTCCTGTGGGACAGTGATCAGATGGAAGGCAGAATGTATCAAATGAACACAATGGTTCTATTTACATTTTTTTCAAAGGCAAGTCTTACTTTCCTTGTACTAGTCTTAAGAAAGTTTGACTCGCTAAGCTCCTTATATGTCAATTTGTTTTTCTTCTGTTACATGACAGTTCCATAAGAAAAGAGAAAAAGTCAGATGCAGGAAAGTGTGTCTCAGTCACATAGCCTGATACCACTGTGGCAGCAGGGAAGGAGGGTATTAATGGCACTATTTAATGGCAGAAAAGAAAGATCCTGCATGGACCCTGGTTCTAGAAAGAGTCCATGACCTAAACTGCTTAATGTTTGATAGTGGCTCAGTGGGCTGTTAGTACCCTTCTATATACAATGTTTTTTTCTCCTTTAATTCAAATTCAAACTTATGGGGAATTTCCAAAATGATACCAAAATGGCAATGATAACAGGACCAAATGTTGTGTGTGTTTTTTTTTTTTTAATTAAAAATAATCAACAGTCTGATGATAGAAAGCTGCAATCCCAGCTGTATTTTCAGTTTCGTATTCAGTAGCCACAAACTGCAGGACCTTTGCGACAAACTCTCGTTTTGAGAAACCTTTCAAAGACATGACAAAAATACAGCCTGCTCTTTATAGCCTCCAGCAATACCATCTCATGCTCTGATCTCTCTAGATTTTACATGCTCTGGTAGGCAGGATGAGTACTTGACTGGCAAGCACTGGCTTTTCCAAGGAAACCCAAGACACTGCTAGTGACCGTGCTGGCTGCTGTGCATTTACCACAGTCTTTGTTCAACACTAAGCCTGTCACCTGATATATCACTAATGAGCACTGACTTCTGGAATAAAGGTTCTAAGTCAAGTTGCTTAATCACCCAAGGTGTCATAAGATCCCACATCAGGGAACCTACCAGTTTTAATGTACTGTTGAATTACATTCTTCCTGCAGCTATATTCAGAGGCAGAATACTTTAGTTCCTGTTTGAAGCTCTTCTCTTGTTTTGTCTGCTACATCATATTTGGTTTTCTGATTTATGCAGCAGGGTTTGGGAGATAAGATTGCTCATAAATACTCTTTAGTTTCTTCGAGTGTATGGAATTAGCTTATGATTTAATATTTATAAAGTATTTTGGAATCTCTGTGAAAGGTGCTATAAGAATGCACTTCAAGGGGCTGTTTCAGATATGCAAGGTCAGGCCATAGCAGAAAAGAGCTAAGAGAGAGAGCAAATATAATTTCAGAGGATATATCACAATTAATAGACTTTGTCAAAGGGAATCCTAGGGCAATCTGCAGATGAGGAAGATGATACATCAACAGAGCCTAAAAGAAGTTCAAGGAATTTACAAAAGCACACTTCCTGATGCATACTTGAAGTGTTATAACTCTACAAGCATGAGAGTAATTGTTAGACCCCAGCTACCAACCAAGTCCCACACAGTCACTCTGTCACTCCCACACCAGTAAGACTGGGGAGAGAATCAGAAGGGTAAAAACTAGAGAACTTGTGGGTTGAGACAAAGACAGTTTAACAGGGAAAGCAAAAGCTGTACATGAAAGCAAAGCAAAACAAGGAACAAATTCACTCCTTCCTATGGGCAGGCGGGTGTTCAGCCATACCCAGGAGGGCAGGACTTCACCACATGTAATGGTTACTTTGAAAGACAAACACCCTCACTCCAAACTTCCTCCCCTTCCTCCTTCTTTCCCCCACTTTATATACTGAGTGGGATGTCATATGGTCTGTAATATCCCTTTGGTCAGTTTGGGTCATCTGTCCCTGCTGCGTCTCCTCCCAGCCTCCCATGCACCCCCAACTTCCTTGCCAGCCTGGCAGTAAAAAAATCAGAAACGTCCTTGGTCTGTGTGAGCTCTGCTCAGCAATAATAAAACCACCTCTATATTATCAAGCCTGTGTTCAGCACAAATCCAAAACATAGCCCCATACTAGCCAGTATGAAGAAAATTAACCCTACCCCAGCCAAAACCAGCACACTAATTTATGATTTATCTGTAAATAGTGAAATGGTAGGGTTGTTCCGTTTGCTTGTTGTTTTTGTTTTAGAAAAATGCAAAATGAAAATTAAGTAAATTAACTTTAATATCAAATAATCATCAATAAAAGGAGACCATGCCAACTTGCTGAAGAAAATTGATATTTTAAACACAACAGCCAATAATTACAGTAATTTTCTGTTCCATAAACCTCTGGTTGACAATACCTTCAGATGGCTTCCCATGTAATTTTATAGCTCTAGCAATAGCTTAGTGCTGCTGCTGAATATTACAATAAATATTGACTATTTATCTTTGAATGGATGATAGTATTACAGTTTTATTCAAACAGGAATCTTTTTTTACAATGGCTTTCTGAAAGGAGATTAATGTATCATACAAATGTCTATTGTTATAAATAATACAGTAGAGAGATAATTGAGTCCACCATGGAGTCCAATGCCATCAGTCTCCCTTATCAGAAAAGGGTCCCCACAAAACCAAAAACAATCAAACCCTGTAGAGGCAGAAGATTGGCACTGGCACTGCAAGGGCACTGTATTTTTGAGTGACCTCAGCAGATTAGTACAGTATTATGGAGAGTCCTATTCAAACCTGAACTCAGAACAGGTACATATTACTGAAGCAGGTTGTAATATCTCCTCTTCTGATGCTGCTGGTGATGTTTCTCATGGCTTCTCCTTTTTCTGTTCAGGTTTCTCTGCTTACTACAATTCTACATGTCAGAGCTCACAAAGCTGAAGAATACTTTATTTGTAAGGTGGAAGGCAATGTTTTTAACACCCCAAATTTAAAATCTTTTTGCTTTGATTATCTTCTTCCTAAAGTTTCTTATACAGGTTTTAGTCTGCAGAACTGTGTTGCTAATATAAACCTGACACCAGGTAAACAGTATTTTGTTGTTTGAGACTGAGACTAAAAGAGCTGTCCGGTTCTGATAGAGTCACAATTGGGTGCCTTGGGAGAATTGTTGAGTCTGAGTGGAAATGGCAGAAATTCAAGGAGTGACACTGGGACAGCCACTGGTCATGCAGCAGTAATTGTTTAGTTCTGGTTCTCTCCACCTCGGAAAGCACATAGTTGAAAACAGTATGAGAAAAGGTAACAAGGATTATCAAACACCAACATTCATGGCAGAAACAGTTAAGTAAATGAGAAGTCTTCTTTTTTGAAAAATGAATGAGTAGGCATGGTATAAGCAGATTCAGGTACATAGGGATTGGGAGTGGTTGTTTCCTGCATCTTCCCTTACAGGACATAAGGGGAGGAAGGGGTCAAAAGTAGCCAGCATATATGTGAGTTGAGCGGTCTGCAGTAGGTTTAGTTGTAGTGCTCCTGGCCAAAATATGTTGCAATTATTTAAGCTTACACAGAGCCCAGAGAAAGCTGGTGAAAGTCATGGAAAACAAATCCTTCAGAAATTTCTAAATATGCCTGGCCCAGGAATTAGTCGAGCTGCAAAAAAGTTTGGAGGCAAGGGGGATACTTCAGGGAAAAGTGTATGGTAACTCTGTTCTTACACTCTTGTCAGAAACTTCCTTTTGTTCTCTCTGAGAGATAGACACAGGGCTTAAAGGACCTGATCAGACCAAAGAGGACTCTTCTTACAGTTTTGACATGCAGGTGGAAAGAAGTCACACCTTAGGCTCTACCTGGATCATCCAGGCTTACCAGCTGCTTTGAACACAGGAAGTAAGAAGCACCTGTGGTGCAAAACAGCACTGAAATATTGAATGATCAATAGAAATTGCATGTTAACAGAGGAAAAGGAGCAACAAAGAAAGGATCTGCAGTGGAAAAACAGGCAGTTAAAAGCTACATGAGAGTTAAAACTCCCTGGAAAAAGAAGAGTTTTGAACAGCACTTCACTCTGCCTTTTCTAGCAATGGATGTCAGAAAAAGGCAGAGATTCAGAAGGTAGTCTTCATTCTAACAATAGGTAGATCTGAAGCTCTTGATGTGTTTAATAGCTTCCACTTAACTCATGTAGAATATACTGACTGTAAAACTGCTAGAAATATTTGAAGATTCCTGCATTCTATGGAAATGTTAAATGGACGAGAAGGCTGAAGGCCTCTCTTTTTCTTTTTTTTTTTTTTTTTTTTTTTAAACAGTAATGGGAAAATGCCTTGAGTATGGAACTGAGGTTGAAAAGCCAGTTTTGCAACCTAGAACAGTGGGAGGAGGTGCTAAGATACGATGAAAGGAATATCCAAGCAATGACAGAGTATGTGCAATGTACCCAAAGACCCAGTGGGATGAGGTAAGATAACTTTTCATATACAGAATGAGCAATATCTCTGCAGAAGATAAAAAGGTTGCAATGAGGTGTTCATTCATTTTAAACTGAACATTAGTGGGCAGTAAAAAAAGTGCTGCTATACTCATCCAACCAGGACTGGCAGGAGAAAAAGACAGGTATGAATTAACAAATTAATCTTTGTGCATATTGTATGTATCTATTTCTGTTAACTGTATGTGTAAACTAGATACATGTGCAAATAACATACTAGAAGACAAAATTTTAATAGTATCAAGAAAAATTATTATGTTCTTATGTTAAAAGCATGTCCATCCAGAAACTCATAGGCATGAGACAACAGACACTGAGTCTAAGTTATATTAAAGACCTAATAGAAGAGGGCTGAAACCCAATCAAGTAATAAAAAAATGTAGCTGAGAATCTCTCCAAAGTGTATACGGGTTTACACTAACACAACACAGTCAAAACTGTTGCCTGTTCACTATGAAACATTAAACACCACTATGCTCAAATACATAGGGAGACTTTGGCCTTTCCAAGACAAAATCTGAATTTAGTTTAAATGTATGGTAAGCCCTGTAATTTAAAGATAATCAGTATAATATGAAAGTGACTATATGCAATTTATTGTCCCTACTTAAAAAAAAAAAGTCTGAACGTGCTCGGCAAAGAAGCAGGGGTCTTTTACACAGCATTTGACACAAGTTTAATAGATCGATACCTATTGTACATTTAATCTGATAAAAATGCCCTATCTGATCTGTGACAAATATGTGCACATTGAGGTCCAGAATTAACACCAAATGTGGGACCTTAAAGAAAATAATGAAAATCATTATCAAAGTGTACCTAACACAATATCATCTTCAAATCTCAGAATGTGGAATACTTTATTGAACCAGACATTTTGCTGTTAAGTGTCTGCAAGAGATGACATCACCTTTGCCTGTATGGCATGCATTAAAACAACAAGAAGAAGTGAATTTCTTTTAATTCTGCAACTGTTTTAACAGAATTTAATCGACCTAAGTAAAAGAACAGATTGTCTTGAAAATGCGTACTTTCAGAAAATGTATTTCATATAATAAGAATGATTTCTGACTGTGAATAATATCAGAATACATTTTAGGAGTCACTCAAATTTAGCTTTGACAGGAAAATTGATTATTCTTTTCAGAATTTGTAGTGCAGGGACATGATGCCAGAGATGGGATGTAACTGCTTCCTGAGAACTTGACAGGAGGTAGCCCTTTGCACAAATACATAGGACTGTCAGCCCTGCAAAAGTAGGGTTTGAATCTATTGAATCTAGAAAAATGGGGAAACCGTTGCTTTTAGGGAACTGTAGTTTTTACATTGTTTCTAAACAAGAGCTGCAAGTTAGAGCGGGACCAGTCCCTTATTTCTTGTATTGATGTAGATAAAATTAAACAGTTTTCCTTTTCAAAGTAAATCCTTTTCTTAGAATTTCAGAATCCAGTCATTTATGTTTCCATTGAGAGGAACTTTATCATGGGATAAAGGTTTAATCCCCAATACACTGTGCGTTTTAATCAGTTTAAATCTTTGCCTGAGAACAGACATTTCACAATCAATGGATTTTAATAACCTTTGGGGGAAAATTGCATTAAAGGCAAGTAGTAATACTTTTCTGGTTTCCCTCTTTCTTACTGTTGGTTTTCTATTTTGTTATTAAGAATCTTAGCATGAGACTCAGATCTTCAGGCATTCATCTGCTCTTGATGATTTTTCCTTGTATGAAGTTCTAATTCTCTGTTTGTGACAACATAATAATTTCCACAGCAGCTAATTGCAATATTTGTAACCACTGATTAGAACTACAGGTGGGGATATGTAGTCAGGACCTACTGAATTAAAAACAAAACAAGTTCCAAACAAGCCAAAATAGATGACAAGGAACAGAAGTGTTTTCAACATTGTGTTTCCAAAGCAACTATATTTTTTTTATAAAAAAGTGGATGTAAAGCATTCACTGCCAGTGAAGGACTTCTTTAGACAGAGCCTCCTGGTAATTCAGTTTCCTTTACTGTGATTTCTTTACAGGAGTGGTGTTTAGGGTGATTGGAATTGTAGGTTGTGGTTTTTTTTCTGGAGCCACAAAAAAAGAAACCATCTGCAAACTAATGTTTCTGTCAGTCTGAGGTCTCTTCCTGAATGATTAGAAACTAGAGCAAAGCAAAGAATTTTGCTTTTATCAGCCACTCTATGTTTGCTTGGAGAGACAATGAAAGAAGGAAATATCAAATAGTTTTACTGGATCACTGAAGAAGGAGTTATTAATTTATAATTTGCCCTACGAGGGATGCATACTGTGACAGTGTCCCAGCACCAGCACAGAAGCAGTTGTAGCTCACCTGTCTTTCCTGCCTTCTTGCCCTCCATGCTAGTATGCTTTAATTATCTTTCCACATCTAGCCAGGCAACTTCGAGGTGGATTAAGAAGAAATGATAACATCCCATTATCCAGGTTTCTAACTCAGGCACTTGGAAGCTGCTTTTCATGTTGTTCCTAGAGCTATGGTTGCAGCATTTTTTGATGTGTTTAATGCATTACATCCCGGATTTTTTAAATCAGAAATGGATGGCATAATTATAAGAAAAAATGTTTCAGAGCAGCAGGATGGTAGCTGGCATTTTAGCCTTGAGCATGAGGGTGGACTTTCCAGTTCATTGGGAAGCTCTTCCTCCCTGCAGTGCAATTTCTTCCTTCAGATTTTGTACAGGCTGCTATACTCAGCAGGAAAGATTAAAAAGGGCTGTGACAGTCTATCCCCAAGTGAAAAATAGAGTGCAGGCATCAAAACAGCTAGACCTGGCTTAGATAAAGCAAAACTATGCTTTTACTCGTTCTTTGCCTTGAACCTAATTTCAGCCTGTATTTCTTGGAGGACGGAAAATGCTTATTCAGACCTTAATTGCAAATATCAGATAGAGAGGAGCTTTAATACCAGGTTTTGTGCTATGGAAGAGTAGAACATTTTTTATTAACTAGTATTTTTTTTCTGGCCTACCACTTTCAACTAGCAAATAATGGTCTGTGTTAGGAATTCTTTATTAGATCCAAGCTGGAAAATATGAACAGTTTCATAATAAAACAAACTGAAAAATGACAAACAATTTTTTTTCCCTCCAACTTTTATTTAACTGGTCCTTACACCTATTAAAATCACCCCAAAGTCAATACTATTGATTATATTTCAAAGCTCATTATAAGGACAGTTTGAAGTGAAGTGGCAGGTTATCAGACTTTGCTTTAGATTACATTTGTCAGTACTATATTTTAAGACATCCTTTGTAACAACACAGTTTTGAAGGTTCATTTGCCACAACTTGAAAGATTTCAGTCATTGATGAAATATGTGTTCTGTGCAAGGGCACTAGGTTTTTTGTGGTGTAAATAGATCTGTTCTGCTGCAGACCCATAAATGTTGAAATCTGGATCTATACTGTAAATGCTTTTAATGTCAATATGCATGTACCTGTATAAGAAGCAATTCATATGAAGTCCATGACCTGTTTTTATGTTCGCTTTCAGTTAATATTCACAGAGTGACTGGAATGATCGATCAAAACTCTGTTTATTAAACAGAATCTTAATCTCAATTACAGAACCTTTTGAAATTGCTTGAATTTATTTTTCCACTTCTATGGACAAGAGTTTTCCTCTAACAGGAGTTGTGGACTTGTCTGATGGAAGAAGTGCTCTTCAAGGGAATGGAAAAAAATAAATGTTGGGTATATAAAAAGAAGTAATTTGCAGCCGTAATTGTGAAGCAACTGAAATTGCCTTTGCTTCGTAACAGATTAAATCAACTGCGGGTAACCAAATATAAGAGGAAAAAAACCCCAAACCACTCAAAATTGCATCAGACAAAGGCATGGACTAAGTGCTTCATTTTTTTTTCTTTCTGCTTGTGGAAGGGTGGTCTTACGTAATATTGAGACTACTGTTCTGTGAGCCTGTGATAGACCTCACAGAAGAAATTAAGTGAAATAATTTGCTGAGGAAGATGGTAGCATATTCTTTTGGTTAAAATTTGGGAATTCCCTGTCACTTTTCTATCCTGGTCACAGTGGCATGCCTGCCTGCCTGCAGATGCAGTGGTCTGTGGTAGCATGGACTTCCCAGCAAGTTGCTTTATGCCTTGTTCCCTCCTGGCCTAACCTTACCTTTCCCCCAGAGAGTTTCCCAGGGGGACAGGGAGTCCATGAGGATGATCATTTCTCCAACTGCACTCCTTGAATCCTACACCTTTTATCCTGCCAAACAGTGTTGGGTTTTAGACTCCAGCCTGTTATTACTGTTGCCCAACTATTTTTCCCTCATTTAGACTCCTTCTGAAAGAAAACCTGTTTACTTGTGGAGATCCCCACTCCTGCATCTTCACAGCCCCAAAATGATGGGAATCACCTGAAATTAAAGCTGATGCCATATCATATATGAGTCCCCAACAGAAATTGCTCTACCTAGAATCCTCAAGGGATAACTCCTTTGTGATCCTCTGGTGACTTTTAAAACTTACCAAGGACACACCAAGTATCTGCTGGTTGGCCTAGCAAGTATTGTGTTGTGTTTGTGGTCATTATTTCTTCAGTCCACTGAACTGCAACAGCCAGCTGCTGAAATAAGTGCATGAAATCATTTGTCTTTCAGCTGGAGCAGAGTACTTAGGGCAGACAGCAGTGAGAGGAACTTGTGCTTGCTGCTGCAAGGATGAGATTCGTGTTACTCCCTTGTAAAGTGCTAGTTCCATCAAGGATGACCAGTGCTGTATTTGTTCATCCCATCTGGAAGAAGAGATAGTGCCAGTTCCTAGAATCCTTGTGGCCAGTTCTCTCCCAGCAGTTCACTGTCCATTCAACCTCTTCTCTGGTAGAATTGTAATCTTCCCCTTCTTCAGGCTCCGCTGCTTACCAAGAGAGAGGAAAGAGGAGACCTGCATGTTGCAGGGGACCTGCTGCCTACTGGAATAAGCAGAGTTCATGACAGACAACTAAACCTGAGAACAACCCATATGCTGAAGTGTTCATGCCTAAAAGATTCTGAGACAATGTTTGACTGTGATACTACAGCTACAGTTGTTCACAAGAAATTCAAAGGCAAAGTTCAACTTTCTATTTACTTGCGTGAAAAGTTTGACCAGATAAGTCCTTAAAAGTAGATGATAAATACATCATATTAGACAATTCATTCAATTCATGAAAGATGTACTGTCATTCTGATGAGAGCTGAGTAGATTATTGTTAACAATTTTTTTAACCAATCAATTCAGCCTCTTTGGATCAACAGTCACCTGTGGAAAGATTCTTGAACTTACCCGATTGATTTTACTCAGAGGTGGGTTTTTCCCCCCCTCTTTTTTTCCGCCTCTTCTACTGGGATTATACTGTTAGGAAAAGATAATGATTTTACAACTGAGTAAAGTTGGACCTGTATTACTACATTTTTTCATACATAAAATCTGAGTTTAATTGTTTTTTATTTTAGTTTCCTTTGTGAAAAGATGTATGACTGGAGACACCAAAGAACAGAAAGTGTTAGCATCTACCTGGACCAGAAGGATTTTGCATCACACATAATTTCTAAAACCAGTAAGTTAACATAAGATTTTTATGACTGGGCTTCAGGCTTCAGACATTTTCTTTTTAGCAACTGCATAATCTATTCATGTAGGAGAAACCAAAGCTCTGCTTTTCTTGTAGTCCCATTTTAGGCTTCCAAACTAGGGAGATGTGGAAGCCTGACATGGAAAATAGTATGTACAGTTTATGACAACTCTGGTATATTTGAACGTACAACATAAAAAATGATTCTCAGCTTAAGTGTAGACATATAGATTTTCTTGGCAACTACAAAAGGAATAAACAAAGTGGAAGAAAATGTTTTTTGAAATTTGAGCCAGTATTAGAACATATTGTCTGACATTCATTCTCTTGTGCTTGAGACATTAAGTAAGAAACTGAACACAAAAATGGATATAAAAAAAAGTATTGTCACTGAAGAGGACTCTTTGTATTTTTTCCCCAAAAAATCTTGCTAATAGGAAACTAGCTCATCTTTTCTGTCTCTTCTCATTTCAAGGTTTAATCAGCATTCTGCATCCTTGTTAGATTTCTTCTGGAACTGCTTGTTACAGAGTGTTTCACTTGCTACCCTATCTCAAAAACTGTGCATACTCTTCTTTCTGATGTGTCTAATGTCACTTCAAGCATGTTTGTGTTTGCTCTGCTTTCTTTCAGCATATTTACCACATGCTTTGGTTTTCTATGTTGGCTTTTAAATATGTTTGTCCAAGTTATTACATAAGAGACCTTTATTCTTCCTCTTAATTATTGTAATTTCTCTGTGTGTATGTGTGTGTGTGTGCATGAAATGGTGCTTTAAAAAAGTTTAGTATCTGTTCATTTATGAACACTGGAGAGAGCTTCCATGTGCAATATGAGAGAATCTGCGAGGGAGAGAAAGAAATACAGCTAAACAAGTGGGATAAATGAATGTGAAAAATTTCTTGAGCTTCATAATTTAGAGAAATGAAATTTCTTCCAGAAATAAATTGAGGCTGTATGCATGCATCTGCATGCATGAGGCATGTATGCATGCAGGTTTTTTTCTTTAGCCTAGTTCATTTGAAGTGCTAAGGGCAAGCTAAGTGCAAGTGGAAAAGAAAGAAAATACCAAATATTTGTTGTCAAGATTGCAGGAAAGGAAAACTGAAAGAGGACAGCTACAGAGAAAGAGCCAGGAAAAAGATGGATATGCACAGGAGTGTGTACTTTACAGCTGAAAGAGATATGTAAGGACCATATTAAAAATAAAAATACAATTCATGAATTAGAAACCTAGTAGGGAGCAAAGATTGGGAAGTATTACAAAATGAAGAGCCTACTCCTCTCACTTGTACTTAACTGAAAAAGAAGAGGAAGAATTTCACCAAGCCAACTTTTCCATTTCTGTAGAAGATTACTATGCTGTTTTATCAGGGATTGTGATAGAAGGTACATTTTATATTCTCTTTATATTTTGGCAGGGAACTGACACTTTGTTATTTACATGCATTATGTCGTTATGTTTCATTACACAGTATAATAATATGACACAGCTAAATGACAAAGTCCCCAGTGAACATTTTAAGTGGTACACATCCCAGGACTGCAGTAAACATGCTAAATTACAAATTCATGGACTGGTGAATATGGCCATTCAGCGGTATAGGAATAGCTCATCTTAATAGACAGTGTGTTCTGTTGAAAGGGCATGGGCAATAGGATAGTGTTTTATTTATTTATTTACTTAAGGGCTGAGTATAGAAACCCTCAAGGAAAGAATATGCAAATTTATTTAAAGTAAACGGCAGAGTAAGCTTGTAGCTGTAAAGAGTTATCCAGAGAGGGAAAAATCCTATGGACTTCAATGATGTTTTCACCACTATGATCTACATTTACTGAAGAAAGGGCAAAGGTACTCAGAGATTAATTGCAAATTAAAGGCTAGGCTTAGTGATGAAATACTGAGGTTTTATTAGCAACTGATTACTCAAAAAGCTCAGTCAATTAAAAATAACATCCTCGGGAGACTATTCCTGACTTTTGCTAAGAAGTGTAAAAAGAAATGTGACTGACAAAACAATGAAATAAAAGGCATTATGCATTCTTTTTTTCTTTTATTTCTTTTACCTTTAACAAGAGAAGGCTAAAGGAATGAGACGGGGTTGGAGGGTGAGGGCAGGGGTAGTGTGGAACACTCAACTAGAGAAGAAAACAAGAAAAACAAGTAAACCCCAAGACTTTTATTTAAAATACACTTTGTTTTAAGGCTTCTAATTAGTATTTCTCATCCTGGAAGTGGAAGGCCAGGTTGGATGGGGCCCTGAGCAACCTGGTATAGTGAAAAGTGTCCAT